>NC_091827.1:32904100-33009100 GCF_038994185.2 Dermacentor albipictus
ACTTTCCGTGAGTTTTAGTGAAGCAGACGCGCCCTCCTTTGTTTTTTTCCGTGCCACGTTCAAGAAGACGACGAAGACACGTGCCGTGATTTGCGTGAGAGCCTGTGTTGCTCGCTGACAGCTCGCAGCTCACACGCCCAACATGCAATTTTCAAGCTCACGCACCGCACTGCAAACACAGCTTGACTCGCTAACGTGACGTGCTTCGCGAAAGACCCAGACCCAAAATCTTTATCTCCTTTTCGGAGGCCAAGGGCAGCGGGAGCTTCGCGGAGGCGGTCACCATGGAAACGAAGATACGTGAAACATAAGTCTTAGTGCTCCTTCGCGAAAAAGCAGCACCTGAGTTCCGGCACGCATTCGCCAACACAGCCGGTCTGGCCGGAACCTCTCCTAAGTTTTTCATCCCCCATGGGGCCCACAAGAGGAGGAGGAGGAAAAGAAGGAAGGAAATGTAGGGATGTCATGGGATCCACAATTCAGTAGGCATGAGAATAGGAGAACGAGAATTGAAATAATTAGACTGAAAAGGAGAACACCATGAAAGGAGGACGCAAGTAATGAATGAATGAATCAATGAATGAATCAATGAATGAAGAGATGAGGAAGGCAGAGAGGATTGTGGATGGAACAATCAGTGAATGAATTGAGGAATAAAGCTATGAATGAGGAAAAGAAGAGAGGAACGAACGAACGAATGAATGAATGAATGAATGAATGAATGAATGAATGAATGAATGAATGAAGGAAGGAAGGAAGGAAGGAAGGAAGGAAGGAAGGAAGGAAGGAAGGAAGGAAGGAAGGAAGGAAGGAAGGAAGCGAACCGCTCAATGATTGTCCGATTCTCCATTGTGACTACGTGGCACGCCAAGTTTGAGACTCGTCGTCAGGAACATCATCCCAAGTGCATAGAAGAAGAAAAAGAAGAAGAAGAAGAAGAAGAAGAAGAAGTGTAGAACTTGCCGGAGGTCATAGCGGAGGAGGAGTTGGCTTTAGGCACGGGTGGAGCTCCCTCCACGGTACCGCTCTGGTATTCAAGTCGCCCACTGGGAGGCACTCGAAAGGACAAGTAACACGCTTCTTGCATTTGGCGAAGGACGCGCGCGCGAGCCGCCACCTTCATCGAGTGAGGTAAAGCACCGCGTGCGAACGAAACGCTCGCACGCCCAAGCGCGGGATCGAACGAGAGAGAACTGCGCGACGGCTGGCTTCGAGTGGCCTCCGTTTCCACGGCGTTGTAGGTGTAGCGTTACACCAGCAGCAGAGGGGCCGCCGAGGGTGACGCCCGAGTTCCTCCAGATGACGCTAGAGTGATGAGCGCTGTTTCGTGCCACAACCCACGTTCCCGCACATTGCCTCCATACAACTCGCAGTCAATCGATTACCTCACGCGACAAAGCTAGCGATGGGACGTCATTCTCAGAGCTACGCATTGCCGCCCAGAACAAATAACGAAAAAGTCAGAAGAAATTAGAAAAATAGACTGACAAAGGCATGCCTTACTCCTCTACAGCTCAAGATTTAACTTAAATTAAGAAAAAAAGATTTATGAAGGAGATGTACCTCAATTTGAAAGGCATAGCTTTCGTGCCTATCTTTTTTTTTACTGATTTTCAGCAATTTTTGCACAAAAAAAGTATGGAATGGCGCTAATCAGAGATCCAGCTACTTCAACTTCAGCTAAATTGGTAAGGCGTCAAATTGAAATGTTGCTAAATATGTGAACGACACACTTACCCCATGGCCGGCCTTCATACAAATGACGCCTGTGGGATCTTTTGTCAGATGCTTGCGCGTTTCCTGAGGAAGAAAAGAATGATAAGGAAGAGCAGCGTGAGCGCACAGGAGTATCACTGTTGGTTTGTGTTTGCAGAGACATTTTGCAGAGCTCAACGCCAAGGAAAGGGAATCATTCAAACCTTGTGGATAGATGTTATAACCTCATCAAATCGTGAACGCGTATCCGAGGGTGTATGAGCCACTTTTGCGTGTGTTTTACCCAAGTGTGCGTAATATTTTTCGCATGGCACTTGGCGTAGCATGTCATGTCGTCAGCCAGGCAAGCATCTCTAGAGAGTGAGCTGAAGGGGATAGGCAGGGAGCTTAACCAGATATTAGTCTCCGGTTTGCTACCCTACAATGGGGTCGGGAGATAGGAGTTAGAAAGAGGACAGAGAGGAAACAGGCATCTCAAACATTCCATTAATGTCAGCAAGCTCTGTCTGTCGCCTTTTCTCCTAAAATCTGCCAAATCCCTATAAAAAAAAAGAAGTTCATTCCTAGCAATTAGGCACAGAAACCGGTGCACTAAGGGTGAAATTGACGTCGGCATCGCTTGATACTCGCTGCCCACGTTGATAAACATTTACCAGGTGGTCAAGTGTGAGCCTCTCTTTCCACAAACTTGGCCGCTTCGCGACCGTCCGCTTTTCCCTCTGTCAACCGCCGCATTCCTCTAGGCACAACGAAACCCGAATTATTTTGCCCATGCGCCCAGTCACCATACATAACAAATACTCAATACAAAATAAGACCCCAGGAATATGACTCACTTAAATTTTTCACGACGACAAGTTTCTTGCTATGGCAAAATTGAACATAGTCGAAGGAAAATGTGCTCAAGAGGGACTGAGAAACACAATTTATTTAGGCCATAGACTTGATATTTTGATGGGAGCTAAGAAAATACAAGATTGCCAGCACATCAAACGACTAAGCCTGAGCGGTACCATGAACTGTGCTTCTAGACTTACCCCCGTATGCAGAGATGCAATTTAAGTCGAAGCACATGCTTGACTTGATCCGAGTGACGCCTATCGGGAACGCGCCCAAGGAAACGCAGTGAGCGTCTTTGGGCACGTTAACGCCAGGCCTCATCTAAATCAAGTCAAGCATGTGCTTCGACTTAAGTTGCATCTCTGCATACGGGGGTTAATAATATATTACCGTGATTATGCTTCTTCAAACCAGGAGCAACGTTGTAACGTCTACACGTTGATGGTGCATTTGATTACCTTTCTGTGTTTCTGCAACATCTTCGACGGAACCTTAACATTCTGTTGCACCGAAAGCACTATTGCTGTTGTCAAACTATTAATAAAATAAAAATAAATTGAGAAGACAAAAGAAAAAGAAATTATCTATACAGACATCCAAGAAGATCAACATAATTCCTGATGTCTAGAATTATAAATATTACGGTTGAAAGACCGATCCTGGTCGATGGGGAGGTAATTAAACGAGCAAGGACCAACAACAAAAAGCAGTCATGCAATAGTAGTTAGCTTGTTGGTAATCGCTACCTTTCAGACCGTTTTGATAAATACCAGACGTTGTGCCAACGTTCCCTGGTCTTTAGACGCGAATTAATTAAAACTTGTTTGCATGTGGTTACCCACTCAACCATTTAGAAAATTATGCAGATTGAACGCTCATGTGGGAGTCCATGTGAAGCGAAGTTTTAGTGAAGTGGCTAAATAAGTGCAATACGAATAACGGGGTTGCATAATATTTTGTTTACTTTCATCCTATACAACGTGAAACTTCACGCAATGCTTATGTTTTTTCACCGCAAAGGTCGCAGCTTCTATATCCCTCGCGTCACACTGGCACATCACAAGGTTTATGTGGGGTCAGGGCTAGAGCACTGCACAGGCCATGTTTTCAGGCCCGGGTCCGGCCTGAGCCCGACTCGGTAGTTTGAAACCTGGCCCGTACCCGGCCCGGGACCGAATGATTTGGGTCTGGCTCGACCTGACTCGGCCCGGTTCAGCGCGTTAGTCCTTGGGCGCAAGCGAGGCATGGTTCAATTCTCGGTAATGGTTAAGGCACTACCGCGACACAGGACGTTTTCTAGAGATAGTTTTGACTGGGTCTCGCGTTGTTGCTGACAAATGAACAGGCAAAATGGAAAGAAAGATTATTTATTCAACCCATTACACTCGTACGTTAACGTGCGATATGATAGCCTGTGCTACATTTGCCACATAGTTACGCCGTCCTCCAGCGTGATCAAAAGATAGCTCACGTGAGATAGCTCACGTGATAAAAAGCTAGCTAGAGCGGAAGCGGGTGGCGAGGGGGGGGGGGGCAAAGTGTGCGGACAAGCTTCCATTTAACCTGACGGCCTCTCTCCCTGTCTTGAAGCATGGGAGGCGGTGCTGCACAGTTGTATCCTGGACATGCAACTCCAGGCCACAGAACGAGCTGAAGAGGTCGCCATCAAACATTCCACTGACGGCCATCTGCCCCGCCTGAAGAAACCAGTCCTAATCGGCCCACCTAACAATGAGGAAATAAAGTTTCTCCTACCTATAACAGGCAGTTTTCAAAAGTCACCAATAGCATAACTGGCCTATTACGGGCCTCATGGAGACCAGGGCCTATCAGGGTCCTGAGCGAGGCCCGGGCCCTACCCGACCCCGAAGCTGCTTGGGTCTAGTCCGCCCCGGGCTCACAACACAGATAGCTTACCCGACCTGAGCAAGGCCCGCGGGCCGGGCCGGGCCCGGGTTTTCGGGCCTACCCGGGCCCGTGCAGTGCTATAGTCAGGGCTCCCTGCACCTAATATTTCATGCGATTTCATGCGACCTCATGCGTTATATGCATTGTTCTAAACGTTCTATTCATATAGGTTCCTAGAATGCTTCGGCCCATTCTTTGAAGTTTGACTAAAGTTAGCTCGGATATCCCGGATATATCCTGAAATATACCCGACGAGGAAACGACGATTACCATATCCCAAGGAAAAGGCAAAAAAAGGTCGCTTAAAGAAAAAAAATGGCTGTGGCTTAGCTAAGGTTAAGCCCAGGATGCGAAGCATACTAGCCTTTATTTTAACGCGACAGCGTTAAGGAGCTCGTGTCGCAGAAAAGCCGGTGTCGTCGGCGTCGGCTCAGGCGTGCGGTGCTTGCTCAGGCGCACATTTCGTTGTCGCGCCGAACGCTGCGTTGCTCGACGCGCACCGCGTCCGATGCGGGGCGCGACGCCGCGAGCGACGGCGGGAGTTGGAGCGCCGGTTCTCCTCTGTCGTGACGTCACGGTGTCACGTGATTTCATGGTCACCGCCGCGCCTGAGGAGCTGGGTTGAGCCCTCGTAATATGCTTCGCATAACTTCGGCTCAGGCGTGCGGCGCTTGCTCAGGCGCACATTTCGTTGTCGCGCCGAACGCTGCGTTGCTCGACGCGCACCGCGTCCGATGCAGGGCGCGACGCCGCGAGCGACGGCGGGAGTTGGAGCGCCGGTTCTCCTCTGTCGTGACGTCACGGTGTCACGTGATTTCATGGTCACCGCCGCGCCTGAGGAGCTGGGTTGAGCCCTCGTAATATGCTTCGCATAAAAGAAAATAGAAAGAAATACACACTTGACTGATGGATTATGCTGCCTAGAAAGTAAAAATTGTAGCACTATTAAGAGAGTAAACGCATACATCGCCAGGCAAGCACCTTTAAGATGTAAATAAAACCATTGTTATTAGGCAAGCACCCCGAAGAAGATGTCTTGGAGTAATAAGGATAATAAGGGCGGGTTTCAAAGCAGGTGAATGCCTTTATGGGCGTAAAAACAGACTTCCTTATAGGGCGCATATAAACACCCTGAATAAATAGGGAAGTTGAATGCAGAAATACTCATTTAATACCCTCATAGGCGTTATGTTATCTCTGCACGGCTTTGGACATGCTTTGTGTCATCGAGCATGCTGGAAATGATTGCCCCACCCTCCCGCCCCTAACTACCTAGCGCAGCAAAATGTTTGGTGTTGTGAAAAGTGAACGGAACACAAAAAGAGATGCAAGAGCCAGGTGTAAAGCGGAAAAGGAGGAATGACCGAAAAATGGCTGTGGCTTAGGTAAGGTTAAGCCCAGGATGCGAAGCATACTAGCCTTTATTTTAGCTGTTGAACCACTGTTTAGCCTGGTGAACTGCTGTTGCTTGGCTATATTTGGTTCGGCTAGACGAAGAAACAACTCATGCATTACTGCTTCGCCTTCAAGAGTGGAACGCGACAGCGTTCCCGTCGACCCGCCAAGGGGTGTAAGACAATGGGCTACAGGGCAGCGACTACGCGCCCCGCATTGGACGCGGTGAGCGTCGAGCAAAGCAGCGTTCGGCGCGGCAACGAAATGTGCGCCTGAGCAAGAGACGCACGCCTTAGAAACAGCTCGTTTCTAAGGCAACGCCGCATTCACTAGAGGCGCTTTTGTACCGCTTTGAAGCATCGTACTCGTGGCTCAGTGGTAGCGTCTCCGTCCCACACTCCGGAGACCCTGGTTCGATTCCCACCCAGCCCGTCTTGCAAGAGTTGAGCCAAAGCCACTTCTCCTCTGTCGTGACGTCACGGTGTCACGTGGTTTCATGGCGACACCGCCGCGCCTGAGGAGCTGGGTTGAGCTCTCGTAATATGCTTCGCATAAAAGAAGAAAGAAAAAATTACCGACGATTACGTTACTTCCTAATGCGAAATTTGAGCGCAGCAAATAAGCTGTTTCACCTTTTCGATAGATTGAGGCAAAGAAATCGAGCAACACATGTATCGCGAACGGTAGAGTCTTCTCTGCGACGGCGATGAGCTTCTGCTTCAGCCTCGCTTACTGCTGGTTGCTCTCGAGGGCGGCGATGAGCCTCCGCTTCGGCGGCGCGAACTGCAGGGTCTTCTCGGTGGCGGCGCTTAGCCTCTGCTTCGGCGACGCGTACTCCTGGATCATCTCGACGGCGGCGACGGTAAGCTTCTGCTTCGGCGGCACGCACCTCTGGATTCTGACGGCGACGGCGCTGGGCCTCTGCTCTGGCAGCTCGTTTAGCAGCAGCAGCAGCAGCAGCAGCAGACGGAGGACTTCCATCGGTCGTCTCGCTCATGGCTCAGAAAGAACTGGCAGATAATTTCGCAGTGGCGAACGGCAGCGGCAATTTCGGCTCGGGCGGTGCACATATACAGATCCGCCGCCACCGATCTGGCTCTCTGATTGCCACCGCACAGGGGTTGCATTGGAGGAGGAGCGAAGAAAGGAATTAAGTTCGAGCCGGCGCTTTGACAACCGGAGACTCGCAGGAAGAGGGGGGAGGGGAGCGGCGTGTACACCCAGCGGCAAACGATGGGGGCAGAAGCGCGCGCAGCAAGCGGACAACACGATAAAGGGAGGAGGGAAGAGATAGCAGCGACTGACTGATGCCGCTGACGCCGATAGTGAGTCAACCCCAGCTGCGGAGTTGGTTTCAGGGACAACGCCGCCGATGCCGACACAAACAATATGATACCCTCGCTTCCGCAGCGCTAAGAACCAGGTCTAGCCGTGGGAAGGTGGTCACGTATTCGTCGACGTGCCGGGGCCTACGTGAAATAACCGGCGCGTCGGCAACTGAAGAGCACCCTATCCGCCACACAAGAACAGGGGGGGAGGGGGGACCCTTTCCTCCTCTTTCTGCATGGCGGCGACGGTGTTCTATGCAGTCACGTTATCTTGACTCTCTAGCGGCGTCAGCGGCATCCAGCGGTATCAGTCGGTCGCTGCTAGCGCTGGGGGGATGAAAGGGGGGCGGAGCTGGTTACGAGGCCGACGACAACGCCGACGACGACGCGAAACCCAGGAACGGACGCCAAAGAGCTGCGCTCTAAAACAGGAGCATCAAGTTAACCATAGGCACTGGCGACGACAGCAGCAAGAAAAAAATCAATAAAGAAACGTTAGAGGTAAAGACGTTGACTGAGAGCCAAGAGCCCTTGAGAAGAGAAGAGTAATCGGATGACAGGAAAGTAGAGCCATGCGTCAATGGCGGTCAGTTCAACCCGGTCACAAGAGCATGAAAACACGAAAACCCTGCAATGAACGCAATCAAAAGCGAAGGCGTTTAAAATAGCGAACGAGAAAAAGGAACAGTGGCTACCAGAAGAAGCAAGGTCGTGTGACGGTAAAATGCGGAAGCCAAAGCCAAAGCTGAAACCGAACTGACGGCTCCGTGCTCGGGATCGGCTCCGAAAAAGTTGAGGGACCGCGCGATGAAATAAAATTGCTGGACGCTTGATTCTCTCCGCGTTCTCGTCGACCTCCTCATGTTATCCGCTTTCTCTTTAACAAAGGCGGGAGTTTTCTTTAAATTTTCAGCCTTTTAGTACAACAATATTGTTTCTTTGCCCTTGGTATCAAGGAGCTTAACGGCGGCTCCTAAAACAGCCAGCTTCGCCATCTTACGGACGGAAAATCAGATCGAAACAAGTTGCCTTCTTCGAGACCATGCCCTCCACTTGGTCAAGGTTGTATTAGTACCTTGAGCAGCGCGCTAGGATAAACAAGCTATGAGGGAATGGCTGTTACAAAGTTTAAAGGAACACTAACGGCTAGCATTAAATGAGCGCTAATGTTCTTCCAGGGAGGGGAGGGGGGTTGTTGTTATTCCTATGGCTCTGAAAAAAAGTTTGTTACTCGATAAGCTGAGATCAACCTCTTCTTTCTTGAATTTTGCCCCGGAAACACGGCTCATGCACATCGATACGACTTAACAAATTTAAAGGTAATTTCTGATTTCAGTCTTTTTTAGGAGGTAACTTCTCGAAACTTGTTCAGTTGTGTCGTCGGTTCTTTCGGAATGTAGTGTAGTCATATAATTAATAAATCGTTCTCCAGTAGACGTTGTCGTGATATATCCGGCCACGACGAACAGGTGTGGAAACAACGGCGCTGTCATCACCCTAGCTTTTCTTTTACGATTCTTTATTCGTTTACGAATTCTTTTCTCACAGTAAGAGTCACAGCCTAAACCAGCTTAATTCACTAACGGAGCGTAACTTGTTATTCGATTTCGCCCTCCTTAGAGACTCATGCACCTACCACAACAAGTACGTGATCATTGCTTTGCGCCTGTCGCTGAAGGAAGGTAAGCCAAGCCAGTTGTCAGGCCTACAGCAAAATGCACTGTTAAATAGAACGTACATTAACGTAGCATTAACGTTGACATAGCAAATTCCGGCTTGTGTCAACTGTGGAAACGTCCAGCTTCGCGACTTATGACATGCAGATGATTGATGGTGCTGTCATATTTCAATGTACCTACGTAGTGCTTACCAGAAACTTCAGCCTTCACAAAATGTGAAACCAAGTGCTTGCACGTTCGCACCCTTTATCATTGGGCCTATTTGCACTTATAAAAATCCATGTTCCGATTACGAACTGTGACTCAGTACGACGACTTAATGGAGACCCAATCCGTAATTATGCTGCCTTTTCGCTTCTTACAGCGTTAGAAAACATTAAAAACGTTTCCGTGATCGTACGAGTTGATTGTTCTTTATAGAGTGCCGGTGCAGCAATGCTGAGAACGAGGTAGCAGGTTCGATGCCCCAGCCGTGAGCAAATGGGAAAGGGCGAGGGAAATCCAACAACGCTTTGCGTGTACGTTAAAGAAACACGGATCGTCAAAATCAATTCAGAGCTCTAAACTAAAACGACCCTCATAGCTTCTCTTTTGCTTTGGGGTGTTAACGTCAATCAATCAATCAATCAATCAATCAATCAATCAATCAATCAATCAATCAATCAATCAATCAATCAATCAATCAATTAGGCAAGCATGAGTCGGCAAACGAGAAAAGAGAGAAAGAGCCGATAGAAAAGAGAAAAACAGGGAATTGATACAGAGCTGAAAATCCAGTTTGCTACCCTGCATTGTGGTATCGGGGAATGGGAGGTAGCAAGATAAATAAATGTAGGGACAGCCCACGTTCACAGGACACAATCAGAGCTCAGGTCACGATGAAAACAAGCAAACGTCTCGGCCATGAAAACATAGTGTTTCAAGTTTCAGCCCGTCTCTTCTCTCTCCACGTAAAAGTGCCATTGGCTACCTTTCAGTGCTTTTACCCTCATAGCTAAAGGCAATACCCGAGTCAGAGGAACAAGAGGACACAGAGGAAATAATCCAGACTATCGGATTCGACTGTCATCACGTACAAATATTAAACGCCTCTTTCCCATCAAAAGACCCCCTACCCCCCTCCCCACCACCACTACGAAGAATTACAAAAATATCAAAACAAATTATCCAGCCATAAACTCGGAAACTGCGCCTCATACGTGTGATCTTATACACCATAAAAAAATGGTCCTGCGCTTTCTGGTAATTAAGGTGAAGCGAAGCTCTAGTGAAGTCATTAATTAAATATTAACACGCATACTTTTTTAACTTTCCTGCAACCGCTTTCCATCGACTAACAAATGTTTAACGTTATCACTCGGCGCAAGAAGCGCCTGCATGTGTAAGATCATTCTTGATTGTTGCAGCCGATTGTACCTGTAGTCTGTGTTGTCACCGAACCTCTTGTAATCAGACTGCATTCACGACGCGACAGTGTTGTACATGCTCTAAGTTGTGCTATCACCAGTGATTACACTGGAACATTCGAAGATCGAGTAAAGTATAAACAGCCGATGAGTCTGACCCGCAGATCAGATTTCGACGATCCACGAACGCGGTCGCCGCTATCATTGTCCTGAGTGTTACCTCTTTTGCTGGGTGCGGGTTCACCCAAAAATAGACAGTCGCTTTAGCATAGGCAAAAGAGGGTGAAGGCGAAAGCCTGAGCACTCAAGAGACATTCATTAAATTACTTGACATTCTCATTGGAATGCGTTGCCGCTTCTTATTACTTGCTTTCTCCCACCAAATGTCGCGGGTTCGAGTGCCTTATTTGACGCTACTTTAATTAAACATGCCCTAATTAACCATGCCTCGGGTGTGCTAGAGGATCAAGTCAGCATCTCGCCTCGCTCCAGCATTGTCATTTCCGTCGGCACCGAAACATCCGCAGACGCAGAAGGCCTCATCCAGGGCGACCAATGTCTACTGCTCGACCGTGGAATTTGCGTCGCAAGGGGGATCGCTCGACTGCACAGTATGATGAAAATGGTATGATGACAACGGACAACGGTATCATGATGACTGTGTGAAGGCGACGGCGTGATGATGATGATGGCAAATTAAAAGTCGGATGTCGAAGTTTGAATGACGACGAAGGTACGGCCGCGACGTCATCGCAACAACGACATGACAACGAATGCGTAACGACGACTGTTTGACGACACAATCTGGACGATGGCATGACAACGGTATGAGGACAATGGGATTTATTTATTTATTTATTTATTTATTTATTTATTTATTTATTTATTTATTTATTTATTTGAGTACCCTAAGGGCCCGTTAGGGCATTACATAGGGGGGGACGAAAAAGTTCAAGCATGATTGAAATCTGTACAATGTAAATATATGAAGGCATTAGGAACCATAAAAAAAACATCTAGCAGAAGCAAAGAAAAAAGAAAGAAAGAAAGAAAGAAAAGGGTAACGAAATTTATACAATGTTTAGTAGCGTGAAACACGCATAAGAACCTAAAATGTGATGCAAACAATCAGTACCCATCAGAACACGAGGTTGAGGATAAACATTTAGGTAAACAGCCTACACAGACACACATTTGATGAAACGAAATGAATTTTACACAATGCCAAGCACTTGGAAACACTGTTTAAGGAAATATTCAAGAAAATGTGGGTTCTGACAGGTTGATACACTCTAAAAATGTTGACGATGAGTGCGTGACCACAATGGCCTGGCGAAGACTGTATCAGGCAGCCCGTACTACAACGATTGCGGCGCGACGACAGCATGACGAGAGTCGGATGAAAAAAGCTGCAATGACGGCCCCGCAAGGAACCCGGCGGCATCACGAAAGCGAACACATGCTTAGCGGTCCAAGCTGAAGAGAACTTGGATCGCTGGGTCGGCACAAAAAGCGTGACGTTTACGGAATCACGAGAGCTACATCACGAAGCTGGAATGATGACGATGGAATGACTTCTACGGAACGACTTCGATGGCTTCATGACCACGAGCTGATAACTAGCGCCCTAAGCTGTTAGACAACTTAGGGCAATGCCGCCGCCGTCGTTGCTTAGTGGCTACGGCGTCGCGCTGTTAAGCACGAGGTCGCTGGGTCAAATGCGAAGTCGCTGGATGAAATCAAATTTCGCTCCCATTTCCATGGGAGCGAAATTGGAAAAATGCAAAAAAAATATGTTTAACATGCACTAGGTGCACGTTAAACAACCCCAGATGGTCGAAATGAAACCGGAGTCCCCACTACGACGTGCCTCATAATGAAATTGTGGTTTTGGCACGACAGACCCCAGAATTTAATTTGTAAACTTGGGCCACTATGTCGGCGCAAGAGGATAGATGGGTACATAGAGAGGCTGAAAACACATGACGTAGACAAAGAGTGCTAATCGCATTTAAAAAAAAATTGTTTGGTACTATACAGGTTACGTGATACGTGTTTTCATCTCGAGATACATTGAGGCAAATAATTTTAGAACGAAATCAGCGCACGAATTGTATGATGATGATCGCGACTTCATTGTACCGCCGGATAAGGAGACCCCCGTTCCCGACACACAGGCCTAGGGGACGGGGGACGGGACCTCTGCGATTAGAAGCAGGCAAAGTGGTCTTGACCTCTCGCGGCTTCTTCCGCCAGGCGGATGGCGTGTTGCTGTGGAGTAGGGTCCTCGCTCCGCAGCAGGGCATCCCAGGACTCCCTACAATTTATGTTTGCTTTAGCCCCTGGGGAGCTAGCGCATTCCCAGATTATGTGGTCGAGTGTCCCTCTTGCTCCACAGTGTTTGCACTTATATCGTTTTTCTATTTCTTGTGTAACATGGTATGCCCAGACCGGGTTTACGAAGTTCCCAGCTTGCAGGCGCCGCCATGCGTCTGCCTCCCTATTGTTCAGTCTTTTATCCGGTGGTGGCACCAGTCTCCTGCGTAGCCGATAATTTTGAACAATCTCCGTATAATTTACCAGACGCTCGTCAGTATTCCAGCAGTCGGGCGGCTCCACAGCCACCCGGAAGTAGAGAGCTCAGGCTAACTGGTGGGCTGCCTCGTTGCCAGGAACGGACGTGTGTGCGGGGGTCCAAATTAGGTTAATTTTTCTGTTTAGCCATCTACTGGCCAGGATCCTTGCCGCTTCCGGCGAGGTTCTACCCTTTCCAAAATTGGCAGAGCATCACTGCCGTCAGCACCTTCGCAGAGGGGGGTAGTATGGGAACGCTGGCATGATGAGTGGCATCGGAGCCAGCTGAACAAGAAGACAACGACCAGAAAGAACAGAAACAGAAAAGAGCGAGAGAACAGAAAGAGAACGAGAGCGAGTGGCAGAGCGAGAGAGCCAGCTAGACAGAGAAAGCCGGAGTATGATGAAGAAAGGAAACAAGAGAGACCGAATGAATGTTTCCCTTTCCGAGTCAGGCCATCCGACAAAACACTTGGTAGCTGGCACTCAAGCTTTCTTCATGTTCCTTCCTTTTTGTGTTCGTCTGATTCCTGTCTCGCGAAACAAGTACCAGCGCCTAATATTGAACCGACTAGGCTCCCAAGCGACCTACCGCGAAAACAGCCGAAAGAGCCAAAGAAAGCTATTCGCCTTGAAAAGAAGCCTAACTAATTCTAAACTAATGCGGCGGAACGTGCTACGAAGAAAGGCATACACGCGCGAGACATTATTCTCGCTTTGCCTTAATGCAGCAGAGGCACACCGAGCAAAGTTCTATCGACCACCCACTGAGTTCACGTTTCAAACACACTTTCAATTTCACGTCGCTGTATTTGTCGCGAGTGGATCAAATGTTTAATTATGCGGAAATCAGAATACTTATATGTGACCAGAGGCTTATTGCTGAACGTACCAGAACAAATCAGAACTATTCACGTCTTAACTACACATTTGGTTTGACATCGCTGTATTTTCGCTAGCAATAAACGAAGCGTGCTAATTGACTACTGCATTCCGGGGAAATCAGAATACTTACATGTGCATGGGTGCCTATAGCTAAAACGTACCAAAATAAATTAGAACAAAAGATTCACGGCATCAAAAGTCGCGGTTTCGCCCGAGAGGATGCCACAGCAAATTATTATACAGCTATTAAGACTAACAATATTACTTTGATCGGCCGCATAACCTTGTAAACAAGCCCTTACTGACTAAATTAACAAGCCCGATGTCACGCGTACACAAGCAAAGATGAAGATTTCTCACTCGATGACGGCGGATACTCGTTGTCAGAAAACAGTGGCGTGAGGAAGCGCGGAAGCAGCAGCGAGCGAATGGACCTTCGTGCTGCCTCTCGCTTCAACGCGAACAAATTGGCGAGAACGCAGCGCACACGAAGCTTTTCTTTAAATTTTTACTCGATTATGGATTTGCCACTAATAATTCATTCATTCATTCATTCATTCATTCATTCATTCATTCATTCATTCATTCATTCATTCATTCATTCATTCATTCATTAGGAATTATATAAATATAAAATTTCAGCGGAGAGACCAGAAGAGGAACCATGGTGAATGTTCGCGGTACATAAGTCGAAACTCTAAAGAAACAAAGCTAAAGAAGTTCCTAGAACCCCGAGATGTAACCTAATTCGTTTCTTCACAAAAGATTACCTAATTTGAAAGTGCGCTTCCTCACATCGCATATCAGCCAAGCCAGTGGTGATACTCGTCATCATTCAAACGTGGAACGTACGTGCTTGCACACGGCTGTTACGCCTAGTTTCATGGTGGGTGCAACGTTTATACGCAACATCACATCAAAGGCCTGATATGTGCATATATGAACTGTTTATGAAAACGGCTACGCTTCCACTAGCTAGGCAACGACCTTGCGCGAAAGCTTGCCTTACAGTCGAGTTCATCACAATACCAGGTTAAGCAGAATCTAATTGACCCAGAAAAGTACGAAGACCCATTACACGACGCAACAAGCAACGTCCGCCATACTACATTTAATTTATCCACGGAGTTCGCCGTAATCCTCGGCGCTCTCTTAGATCTATCTACTGAGCCGAGAAATCATTCTCAGACGCACACAACGTAATTCGCCAAACTCTAACCACACAAGCTAACCCTGGTTAGAGCGAAGAGTAAAAGAATACTTCAGAATACCAGCATCTCCTGGCCAGACAAAGTGCTTAAATGTGAGAGCGAAAGCTTAAATGCACGGGATAACTAAGCAAACATCGCATAAGGCAATAACGTGCTTCTTTGCATGGCAGGAAGGACTAACAGTCAAAGCACGCTTTACAGGAGAGAAAGTCCATTTCTCGGAATTCGCGCCGGCAAGTTTTGGACACAAGAAGGCTAAGCAGTGGCAGCGAATAAACGAATTGAGAGGCCAGCGATGGCCCGCGAAAGAAAGTTTCTGGCCACGTTCATGTTAGGTGTAAGAAGAAATTCGGAATTTCTGGCAATTCCTATTCCTGAGAAAATGCACTCGTCCTGGAGCCAAACTCAATATGAGAAACAGCAAAATGCACCATATATAGACAGAGTGTCGTTATAGAGAGAAAAGAAAAGCCCGAGAACGAGAGGATCGATTGAAACAGGTTTAATTTCGAGTCAGGAAGTATAACTGTGTCCAATAGGGAAGGAGCCGTAATGAGATCAAACGAGAGCCAAGCAGAGACGAGTGCCGAATTTAAAGAAGGTTCTAAGAAAGAAAGAAAAAACAAGAAAAGGGGAATAAAGGTTGGGCTTTAACAGTGTTAAAGTGGACAAAATGGACAAATGGACAAACTAAAGTTTCCGAGAACCCGATTAGGAGAAACAAGTAATAACCGACTAGCACTGTTCAGAAACAATATAGCAAGAAAAAATATAATAATTTCGGAGAAAGGACAAGTGAGATGAGGCCCTACGCGAATACAGAAATAAATGGGATCAAGCTGCCAAGAGTAAAAAAAAAGTGGACGCTGAGTCTGATCCGCTTCAACTACGAAATAAGGAAAAATACTCGAAAGCGGACCTCCCAAGATGAGGAAATACGTTTGATAAGAGGGTGGGGTTAATTTTTTCTGCTTTTTTCTTGATGAATATCAGCATTCTAAAGCAACACAATCTGAAGAAAAATTACCCAGGACATCGAAAACATAGAGGCTATACTTTAAACAACTCGCGAATGAAAGAAGCATTGTGTGTGCTTCATTGAAATGACAACGTTGCGATGGGGTCGTTAACCAACGTGCAATTTCATTCGAAACCCTTTGCCCGTAGCAGGACTGTTATTTTCTAATACTATAACAACAACGGATCACATAGCGCTCCTTTAAAAGGAGCGCTATGTGATCCGACTGGACTGAGACCGTTCTGCGAGTCGAAGATACTCGGACCGTGGCCCCACCCGTCAACAACCCGAAGCTATCATGTCTGCAGCTTGTGTGTAAGTCACACTTCTCGCAATTTCTGATGCAATTTACTTTTAAACCATAATTTAGTTCAATAAGCCACTTGCGCTTGGCGGACGGCCCACAATAATGAGGACGTATGCCGCACTTTCGCACATGAGCGTGCGCACATGAGTACGTCGCTTTTGGAGGTTGTGCGTGTGTGACGTCGTCTAACGTCTATTGGGGTGGTGTTACTTGTCTGACGTCCGCACCAATTCACTGTTTATCCACTTGCACAGGGGGGAGTGGAGTTGTCTTACACACATGCACGTATTTCTTTCTTGTTTGTTTCTTGTTCCTTCCCGAGTAGCATCACATTGACTGTTTTAATCGGTTGATTGACTGACGTGTCAAAGAAACGCAGCGGAGTCCACCGGATTGATTTCTCCATCCTTACCCGCAGGCACTTTTCTTCTTTTCCTGCGGTGCGATAGGTCGGCAATTCATTGATTGATTAATTTATTTTATACCATGTTGAGCGCTTCTAAACGTACGACCAAAGGATCGGCGCACGATATTTTCCGGCCCGTCGTAGAGTCGTGTCGTCACTTAAGCGCCAAGAAGCCTGCTAACCAAGTACAATGCGACCAGCAGCTGTTTTCTTCCTTCGTATATTCGTCATACACGTATTTGTTCATTAATAAACAACTAGGTACGCCTACTACGTCCTCCACAAACGCCATTAAAAATAGCCGGCAAGCACCGAATAAGAGACGGTGTGCGACGTGTCGCCATTAACCTTTGGGGAAGTCCGCGTCCTTCTAAGGCAATTTTGTAATGGGAGGGTGAACATCAGCTCGCATAGACCGCCTCTGTAGATGAGGATGCCCTTCAACCCGAAGGCGTCCACATTGAATAGGCGCATTGGGACGCCCCATCAGAAACTGATGCCCCGTGGGAGTGGCCTCCTTTCAAATCTTCATAGGATCCCCTTCCGAGATGAGAACCCTGTTAAGAATGGCGAGCTGCAATGCAGGATTGCCACCCAATTACGACCGGGGAACAAGACGCGCATGCCCCACTCTTCGTCGCTTCAGCCAGGATGCGTTCGATGAAGCGGGCTTTGTGCTGAAACCGCCGCCATCCTATAGCTTCATCGCCGTTGTGACGGAATGAGTTCGGCGCGCGAACTATTGTGCCCGAACTCCCCAGCGCGGACCTGATCTGCTACGCGTGGTTTTCTGCTATAGACCTGTTATCTGCTATATACCCATCGTGGTTTTGGCATGTAAAACCCCATAGTTCAATTATTTTCCTTAAAGAAAGAGGTATCAGTGGGACAGGGCAACAAAGACGATTGTTACGTATGTCAGTAAACCGACCAATATTATAAGAGGACTGCACCTACACATTTTGCGGGTATCCATCTGTCGAAGAGTATGGGCCGATCCCGAAGACAGTGCAGCCTAATTATTATTATTATTAGCCTAACACTGCGTCTAAACGCAATAGCTGCTGTCACGAGTTAATAATATGAGAACGCCGCGCGCGACCAACGCGCCAATCGTTTGAAAGGGTGACTTTTGCCCAAGAGAAGCATGCCTGCGATCGTGGCCTAACGGTTTGAGTGTCGGGCTGATTCTGTATAGACAAAGGTCCAATCTCACCATCGGTCACATATCTCTTCATATCATTATATACGTACTTCACTCACCTTCCAGGTATCTAACAGAAAACTCCAACGTGTGTCGAGCGTGCCGAAGCGCATCGCAGTGTGCCCGAAATCGCAAGTTTGTAAAAATGGTGCAAGAACGCCACTTTGATAAACGATAGTGTGCAAGGTCACCTATGAAGCACTTGCGAGCAGCATTCGAGAAGATTGTAACATTCTAAGTATTAGAGATCAAAGTTCGCAAAGTTCTGCCCTGGTTATTTTTTTATGTTCTTAACAACCTCACTGAAGGCGACTCATAGGCAAAAAAAATAATAATAATTGACCGAACAGACATTCACACAATTAAGTCGCATAGCGAACACGCATATCTCATCGTAAGGGCTTCGCGAGGAAAAGAACGAAGCAAGAACAACGTGATTCAGTACACTTGGGAGCTGTATATATCGTGTGACAAGAAAGACCTTGCCACTTTTTCCAATTATATATGGCCCCGCCAGAGAGCTACGGATTTCGACGGTGAAGCCAATGTAGTTTTTCGTTTGGGCGAATGTCCGCCGAAAATAACGTCTTTTTTGTATTTTTCTTTCCAGAGTAGCGGCTGCGACGATTCAAGGACACCAAGGTCTCGTAAAACCTAAAAATTTGGAGATAGAAATGCAGAAAAAAAAAACGAAACATAGTGAAAAGAAATAAAGCTTGCTTTCCTGCAGTGATGTGATGAAGAAAAGTTTAAAAAAGAACGCCTGCGAGGTTGGCAGAAAAGGGGAGAGAACCACCATGTGAAATGGTTTCGCTTTATTTGCACACTGCTTAACGATAAACTTTTCCTTCATTCTGTTTTCCATTTATTTGTGTAGGCAGTTGCACGATGATTTACAGACGTGCGCTTTTTTTTAGAAATCACCCTACGGGGAGATCTGGAACTGCGCCATATTGTCTCAACAGCCTTTGTTCCTTTATTGCGAAAAAAAGAAACATAATAAATAAAGAAAAACGGAAATAAGGGGACGAATTTCGCCACCGCTTCTTTTCTCGGACTGCTCTTAATTCATCGTTCTCCATTTCCGTCCATGCCCGTTGCTGCCTTCTGTTCGCCGTTCTCCTTCCTACGAGTTCCCGACAGCAGCGACACCGTGCGGCGTCACCGTGCGGCGTCACCGTGTTTCATTTCCGGGAACGTGAGTCGTCGTGGCGGTGGTGCACTGACGTATTTGCGCACTGCGTGCTTACGCGTATGGTCTTATGTGGACTCGTGCGTGTGGTAGTACGTTCCGGCCGTACCTGTTTTTGCTGTTTTTTTCACGGATACCTTACTTAACGCTTGCGTGAGCGCGCACCCATCTTTGTTTATTGACGCCCTGCGCGAACCGCTTGCCGTTTAAAAGAGGACGCATCGCAAGTGTTTGTAAAGTACCACTGTCAATCGAACACTAGTACTCACGGGCTGTATGTATATGTAAGTGCCGCACGACTGGCCGCTGGAGGCACTATGCGTGCATTCGCGGGTTTCTTTCGGGCTCGGAAAAATACCTTTACGTGGCACAAACTGAGCAACTGAAATGTGTATGGGGAGTTTTTCTTGTCGCTTTGCAATTTTCTGATTGACACTTTTCATCTGATTTCGTTATTTGAAAAGTTGATTAAGTAATTACGAATAATCATGTATTTAGGCGAAATGGAAGAAATAACCTGAGTATCTACAAGAGACGGCAAAAAAAAAAAAAACATTACCTTGTTCTGTTCAACAACGTGACATTTGCATATTTTTAAATTTTGGTGCATAGTTGGGACACCCGGTATAGGCATTCTCTCGTGAGCAGCTAACAGGACGCGTTGTGCAGATGCAAGGACTGTACAGAGTATGCGCATACCGTACACACGATTGATGACTGATACTCACTATAATATTGGATCGCCAAACGATTTTCTCTTTCCCATTCACTGTTTCCTCTCCCCCTTGAACGATAACTGCTTGCAGGTCAGCGACACACTCTTCTGGTCAACCACTCCACATTTATTTAAATTTCATTCTCTCTCTCGTCCTCTTGAATGTAGGATCCTGCTTTAGACATAAGCATGGGAAAGGTATTGTGACATTCTCATTTCTGGCTGTGCTGCACATAAGTGATGACGCGTACTACACGTGAGCATAAACAAACAAAAAAAAAAGGCGGAGGAGGAGGGGAGGCGGTGTTGAGAGAAGTCATAGGGGGACCGCACGTCAACGATGAAATCGGTCATTGCAACAGCCACGCAAGGACGCTTACGCCCTCCCCGCCCAGAATTCGATAACGACATTTGGCTACGACCGGTGAACGGATAGAGCAGCAGACGACATTCTCGCAGTCGAAGAAAGGCGGGATGGGAGGAAGAAAGCAGACGACGACTTTTGCCATCGTCGCAGCACAAGTATGAAGCACGAACAGACGAAAAGGGCGGGAAGCAGACGACGTTGAAAAAAGAAGACGTCATCAGAATATGGAAAAATAGACAATTCGGGACGAAACCGATTGCATGGCCCATCGAGATCCGGATTCGGCGGCATGGAACGTGGGGTCGTCGTTCTAGCGCCAAAGGGGGAAGACGACGACGAGTGCTATCGAAGGAAATCTTTCGAGGCACGAGTTGCATAGGGCAGAGAGCTGCGCCGAATCGCAGGGAGTGAATGGCTTTGCCGCCTGAGTTAGTTCCAGCCTTGAGTATGCTTGTCTATGAAGGCGGGCGACGACCGAAGAAGCGCTGGGAACTCTTGAACTAAACAAAAAATTCCCGTCAGACGTTATTCACGCACGATCTCCAGCCCACCCTCCAACTCCAGTTCTTTCGCATCCAATATTCCGCGCTAAAAGGGCACTGACATGAAATTTTTACTTACTTTCATTTTTCTTCATCATTCTTACGCTACAATTCAAACTAGTAATTTACGCTATTCTTACCCTGGTTTCATTTACCTGTTGGTTTTGTATGGTTGTGGCGAACCAAAATCGGGACCCTCAATTGCTTTTCTAGTTGTTTCTACGAACCATTTTTCGTTTGAGTACCCGGCATGGGGATCCGTTATGGCGTCATGAGACACCGGCTCGCTTGTCGCATACGAATGCCGGGCCAAGAAACGCAATCAGCACTGGTTCTTTAAAAAAATCTGTATGTTAAAATTAGTATTTAGGAGATGCTGGCATGTTTAAGCTGCGCTGCTCCCTGCTTCTCACGCTCCCGTTTATTATTATTCCATAAGCCAGCTGGTTATCGCCCTTAGCTTTATTAGCTACACGACGTCAGCAAATACTACTCGTATCATGATGTCACGATGAATGTGGATGACGACAGGTTGTGCATTTCAAAGAACAATTCTAGCGTGAAATTGAAATGTAAATGTTTTCCAGCCTTCAGACCTGCGCTCATCCTTTCAAGCGCGAGAAACCTTTCTTACAGATACTACAACTTCTGAAACAAGTGTCAGTATTATTTTAGCTATTGCTGTTATTTACGTTTATCTTTACCCTAGCCCCAGTAACCTCCTTTCGGCTTTCGTGTGATCAAAGCGGTGTAACACTGCTAAGCTTCGAGTTAGTCCTAGGGCAAGTGGTGTTGCGATAATAGAAATAAAAAGAAACACACAATCATGCTCAAAATAAAATAACACTTGCCTAATGTTGAAAGAAAACAACTAAACGAAGACGAAAATCTTGTATGTTGCAAGGACAGGCACATAGAGTGAATACAATACTGTCTGATTCATGGAAGAATGGCGAAAGCTTCTCCGAATAATACACGTTGGCCCTAACCGAATTTTCACAATTGGTTCTCCTGGTAGCGAGAACGTCACGCATTCACGACAGAGGATCCGTGGCGCCACCTCGTTGCAGTGTTCCACCGGACCCACCAATGACGTCATCTGTGGATCACACTTTAGATGGATTAACCACTTCTATAGGCGCCAACGGTGTTGAGGGTAAATTATTATGATGGATAAGGTGACACAATATTCCTTAGGTAAGCACCGCACTCGTGCAGCGATAAATTTTCTAAAGAGAGAGAGAGACAGAGAGAAAAAAAAGTGACGTAAATGCAGCCACGGTGTGACGTTAGGCTTTTCAGCGTTCGTCGTTAAGCGCGTCATTATTCAAAGGATAAGGTGAAAGGTTCCATTAGTATCCCGGCTGCTGCTGAATGCGTGCGTCTCTAGTTTCTTTATCGCTGCACTTAAGGTGGCAAGTGCTCGTGCCGGGAACACTTCGTTTTAGAAGGTGCTTAGACGTGTCCGGTTATTCGCGTATACGCAAGGGCTTTTACGTAATACCGGATTACTCGACGCTGGCAGCGACATATTGTGACGTTTCGTGTAGCCACACGTTCTCGTGCTCCATGAATGTTCTTGTCGAAAAAAAAAAAGACGTCTTAAAGGCAACGTGGTCACGATTACGCCGCTTCCCGGTAATTTACATCATGCACCGAAGTGGAAAACACTTGGTTACTGCAATATTAGCTCTGTGTTTGTCTGGTTAACCTCTGCGTCGCCAAGGTGGTTTCACCAATCAGGCCACTCGCGTTTACGCCTCCGGTAACCCGGTAATCCGCTTGCGTATACCGGGATACCGGACACCGGCCAACCTTTATTGCGTTGATGAACACGAGGTCGCATGTTCGTTGCCCGACCGTGGCGGCCGCATTCGAATTGGTTGGCATGAAAGACTTGGTGTTCAATGCTTCATGCGCGTGATAGACAATCTCAGGTGCTCCAAATGGGTCCTTCGCCGTGGCGTTCCTCATAATCCACTCTGGAGGAGTTTCGGGACATTCAACTGAACAATTTCGTTTTAGTTCATCGCCATCGCCCGTGAACTGTGCTCGCCGGCATGCTGAAAACAAGGTGAAGCACTCGTTTGTTTCTTTAGTAAATTTTTAAAAGTCAGCTGAGTGGAGGAATGTCATGTGTCGTTTCAAATAATGTCATGCAGAAAAGGAAAGAACTATGTTCTCTATTTCCCATGCGAGAAAACGTGACCGAAATTGTGGGACTGCCTGCAGTTCTTAGGGTGATATTATGTGATTTATTTTGTGCGTGTGGAATTCATAATTTGTGCATATGTACCTATCTGAATGTAAAATGAGTAGCCGAAGCCTATTAAAGGCGGGAACATTTCCTAAGCATTATATATTGAAAAAATTAAAAACAGTTTGATTATCCGAGAAGCGAGAAAAAAAAACGAAAGCCAGAGAAAGGATACGTGGACGAAAAAAGATTTAAGTTGCAGAGTGATGCGCGGTAATTTGGTCACATTTTTTGTTTCATTTAATTTTCTTGTGAATAACCACATACACTTCAGTGACACACATGTGTGTTTCGTAGGCGACTACAAGCAGCTTGTAGCGAACCAGGACGTGGTTGCCTGCATCGAAAATAAGTTGTCCATAAGAAGCTAACGGGTCTCCGCTGTGACATCCAGCTGCTGTCGGGCACGCGGTACTCAGAGCTTGAGCAAACACTGCAGTCTACTGGTTTCCTTCTTTTGTATTGTTTTTTTAAAGATTATCGGGCCTATACATCATGTACCGAGAAGAATACTTAGTCGAGCCTGTCTACTTTAGCGTGTTGTTGTCCCTGGATGTGCATAGAGGTTGTCTGCAGAAAGTCGCTACATATTAGTCGACCAGAAGTGTAAGGCTTGACGTCTAAAGGAAGTACGCCAGTAGACATGCTGTAGACATCACCGAAAGGCATCTATACACAGCGATAAATCTTTAGGTTTTACGAAATTTGTCAAAATTGCCTGTTGCAGATAACACAATCCTCGTTGTTGCCCTGAAATATTCAGGGAGGCGGACATTAACTGCGCGATAAAAATGAGAAGAGATATTCAACGGATTAACAGAAACCCACGAATTGACTTTTCCAGTAATTGCATGAGTGCACGTATTGCAATTTACGAATCGTAGCCTGTGAGTTTGTGAGGCGCATTCAATTGGAACGCATTTCCACAATGACACCAGTTTGGAGACATGCACTGCAGTTTGGAGACATGCACTTTGGTTTGCGATGAAATGCATTGGTGTTCTACTAATTTTTTAGTTTCAATAATAAAAAAAAGGGTTTTCTTTTTAAGTGGAACAATAGTGCACTTTAACGGTAACTTCAACTGAGCTTATCTCAAAACTCTTGGTAGTTTCAAAATTCGTTCCAAGTGGATGTGCCTTGTGAAATCGCCACTCTCAATTCGTGTGCAGCAGTATGTGCGCTAAAGTAATTTGTTATAAGGTTATTTAGAAAAATTGTAAATTGGTCAATCATGAGTATTGGTTTTCAGTGCTAGCAACATATAACGTCCTTCGAGTATCGCAGCTCTATAAGCAGATTTGTGCTATATGCCACAAGTGATTAAAACAAATTCTGTTGAAGTTCAAAATTGAACACCTTGTATGGTCTGAGTATGAAATTTTGGTTAGGTTATAGAGTTTTCTCGGCATTCGGAAGTGCTGCATGGGGCTGATCCAGTGTTCCACGAAGCGGGACGGGTGGAAGGGGGGGAGGGGCGACCCACGATCGCGATTGTTTATGTGGCCTCGGAAACCGATGATTTATATACTTAAAATGCTCACATTGCTCGGCGTATGACAGATGAGCGGCTCAATCAATTACCCCATAATGATGGATGCTTTGTTGATGTGCTTCGGCCTCGTTCACGCGAAATTAACGACCGAGCGGACGGGTGGTGGGGGTGGGGGGGGGGGGGCGTAGTGAAGGAGCATTACGCGCGAAAAAAATGCAGACAAGCTATATTATGCCGCGTCTGTGTACGCCGAGCATGCGGCCGCAAAACTTTTAATGAACGTATTTGGACGGCGCCGCGGATTGGCTTGGTACGCTTCGAAGCCGTACACACACTCGCAATTTCGAATAACTTAAAGAGCGCTAATTAGGGTTCGCGTGCGGGCAAAACAGAGCCGATCGAAGCTCGACTCGGCGCATCGGCGCACTACGCCGGCTTTCTTTGAGAAGGAATATAGGGTTCAGGCGCCTACGACGGTGTACTGTTCGTAAGTTTGGTTCTAAGCTCGTTCATAAGTTTCCCGCTGCTTCTAATCATTCCCACAGAATTAATTGCAAACCATGCCTTATCGAAGGTGCGCAGGCATAGAGGAGAGAAAGAACGCCTAACGACTCAGAAATTAATTAACACGCCGGAACGATGTCGGTTTTGTGCCGTGTTATTAAGGATCTTTCAAGTTGGAATCGAATGTTTCTAAAGGAAGCATTTTTCTTTCTCTTTCAGATGCGGAGGTTATCAAGCGTGGGCTTTTAGAGAAGAATGCAAAGCGGACACCGACCAACATGAACAAATTATTAAAATTTTGACATTTGGCATCCCACGCGGGAGCCTTGTTTACAATGAAGAAGAAGCTGGCAGGACGCGTGGTTATAGGCAGTGGAACAGGTGACCTAAAGGGAACGATCATAGTTTTCCGTCGTTCCGGTTCAAAGATTTTGCAGTCACCTGAATATGTATCGATTTCACATATAAGGACGCCGATTCAAAATTTACTTGCAACGACACGTGACCTGTCCCAGTCAATCTTGTGACCTGTGGTGTCGGCATGTTCTGCAAGTGCGCTGGTGGCCACGCGATGCTTGTTCTTGTGGCTTGGATACTCCTTGAGTCTTCACTCAAAGTGGCATGGGTTGTGGTGGCCGTCAAGTCTGTAATAATGTCGTCATCTTGGTAGGCGTTTTTTTTTTCTTTAGCGATTCTTCAAGACCCGACGAGATTTTTGGGCACTCTCAGCTTCATAGACCTTTGGCCTTTTACGCGTCTCTACGGCCGCATTGGGTCAGACGTTTAGTACTCTGAATCTAAGAATAACGTTTCAGTTCCGAAAGCAGATGATTCCCCTTGGTGCATAAAGAAATGCGAATGCACTGGCCGATATATATATGAACCCTCTTGCTAGACTCTACATAATAAACAACACTTTGCGTCATGGTAACAACACGGTGTTTTTCTATCTGTACCGGACAGGCGTGACCCTTTCAAACCCAGTGACTGCTAATCGAGGGGCAGTACTGCAATGCATTTTTGTTGAGTCGGAGTGGCGCGGCGAGGGCACGGATAAATGCTTCATGATACTGGATACGAGTCTACGGTGACGGATTCGTGCGCTACTGAATTTCAAATACGGAGAGCCTACAGAACCAATGCATTAGTGTTCATCTCGCACAAAAATGAAACCTAATCGAAGTATATATAATTGCCAGCAAGCTGGCTTTCTCGCTGGCTGGCTGGCTGGCTGGACGGGGCAGGGCAGGGCAGGGCAGGCAGGCAGTCAAAGTCATCGCTCGATCGACTGATTGATAGAGTGATTGCTTCCTTCAACGTCCGAAATCAAAACGATCTACGACAGCCGAGAGCTCGGGATTTATTTTGCCCTCTAAAGTTTCTCTAGACGCTGTACACGGGCGTTTCTAGGAATCTGGTCTGTGCGGCCTGTTCTCGGCAACGCGTTTGGAGCTTGGTGGATTCACTAAACACAAACCGGATATATACTCAGATATTTAATCAAGGCAAGCGCACTAAAGGTGCAAAGAGAAAATGCGTTTTTCGTCCCCCGCTCTGCAGCGAGCACAATTGGGTTCTTTCTTCCGTTGAGTCGACACTTCGGGAGTGATGTCTTACACGGCGCGAAGAGGAAAATGTTTGTTCTCTAGGCAGCTATGCTAAAAAAGAAAAGCCAAACAGAGAAACAACAAATGAGAATCCCAAAGAAGGTTTCTATGCTGCACCCCACCAAATTCCGTGCAGTACCTCGAAAGCTATGGGTCACGTCGGCCAAGCAGAAGGCAGATTATGACTCACCTCCAACGTCCGTCTCTTATCCCTAACCACTCAACGTCTACTGTATGGGAAGCTTAATTGCATTATTAATAAAGCACAATGAGCGATGCCTCCTGCTCGCTTACTGTGGAAAACGCAGCCACTGGATCTCTTTACTGATTGGCTGACCACGGGCCCTATAGCTTCCGCTGCACTGCATTGAACTGGTGAGACTGAGTACAGAGGCCGAGCCTCGAGAAAGCAGAGCGCAGCAAGAAAACGCGCCAAGAATTCGGAGAGCCGCGCTCGTTCTCGAAGGGAAACGGCGCGATTTTTATCGCTGCCGATTTATGGCCTCAACATTTCTCGAAGCCTGCCGCCATTCATGTTCGAAGATTTTTAGAGAGCCCAGCCGTCGGGGCTCAGACGCTTACGTCGTCATATATACGAACGCCACAGGCTCCCTCCACGGAACTTGCCTTACTTTATTTCTTATAGCTATTTAATTTTCGCGCCTTTCACTTCAAACTGTTATTTCTTTCGTTCCGTGTCGAACCAGCTTTTGCGCGGTGAGTGTCTAGCTTTTCGTCTGCTTTATGCCCTGGCACTTTTCCTCTGCTTTTTTTCTTTTCCCGTTTCGTCTGCTCTTGGTGCCTTTCAATGTTCGTCTGCGTCCAGCGAGCAGACGACGCCATTCGCTCCGGCGATTTCTTTTATACAGCATGGACTCAGATACCTTCTTGTCCACGGCTTTTTACCGCCTTCCTTTTTGACTTTTGTACTCGTTCGATCGGCTTCAGAACGCAGGTTGTTGAAAAGAAGCAGTGTCGACGAACACGCACACGAAACGAGACAGCCGGTAAGTCGGATATAGAGAGTCCAAAAGTTTGTCGCTGTACCTTCATTTGCATTACAGTCCTGGAGGCTTTTTTGTCAAGCTGCCTTCGTGTGTCGCATCTGTTTGAGAAAAAAACGCGAGTTTTTATCGCGTCGGAAGACAAGAACCCTAACTTCGCCTGCCATGTACAGATGTTTGACGTCATTGCTTTCTTTTTCTTTTCTCTTCTATTTCTTGCTCGTTTTGTTTCCTGTCCTTTGGATCGGAACATGCCTCCGTATCTAAGAAAACGCTGCAGGATCAAATTACGGGTACGTGCTTGCAATGTCTGAACAAAGGAGCGCACAGTTAACGAGCCAGTGTCTGAAAACGAGCTCGAAGCTTCCGCGGTAATCAAATTCCCTTTTGGCGTTCCGGTCTCGTGATGCATTCAAGATATCCACTGTCTATGTTTGCAAATTTGATAGGTAAGGCTTTAGTTTAGCATATCCTTAACTAGTTATGGCACGCCTTTTATGTCCTTGCGATACCTTGACAGCGTAATGTTGTTGTACGAGATGAACTTACGCGGCACGCAAGCGTTTTTTTTCCTGCTGAGTAATACGAAGCGGAGGGCTACGATAATAATGGCTCAGCTAAATATTTAATACTTGAGGACAGGAAAATATTTGCAGTTTGTAATCTTCTGCTAGGCCTCACGTTAATGTCGAGGACAGGCTTTAAGTGTTCGCACACAAAAAGTGCACGCCAGCTTGCATTTTTCATCGCACCAGACATTTCGTGCAACCTCAACAGCCATGAAGAATAAAGATGCAGGTCATTATAGAAAACGGTCGTAATGGTCTACTTTGAACAGCTTATTAAGTGAAGGGCGTCTCACACTCTGGTTGCGATGAAATGAAAAAAATTCAGTTCCGGGCAACTTCTCATCAACGGTGAAACAGTCAAGCAATTGATTTAATTGTTCGCAGTTATTATGAAATTGAACGTAAAGCCTGTTATCACACTAAAAATAACGCAATAACTGTACCGTTTGTCCCGGATAACGTTAGCTAAGCTTTTCAACAAAAAACAAGAATACAAAAAGAAAACACCAGTGCGAGATACAATTATAACACCTACATTGCTCTGTAAGCCTTCAAATCGTACCTTGAAACGTGTTTTTTAAACCTTTTCTTTTCGTCGGAAAACTTGGCTATCGTTAGCTAGGACACCCTTCATATAAGGAGAGCTATGATAGGTGCCCGCGCTATGAATTTGTTGTATTGCTATGAAAGATCCAAAGTAACGAAACACAATTCGGGCAACATTGTGAACGCATTTCCGTGACAACCACCAAACAATAAGTGGATAGCCTTAATGAGAAGCTTTTACTGTGTCACAACATTGTAGCGAAGGTAAAGTACCAGGAAGTATGAGTCACGAATCCAACTCTCCTTGAACCGAGCTTTATATATATATATATATATATATATATATATATATATATATATATGAGTGTGTGTGTGTGTGACGTCGGCTATTTATACATATAATACACCGGGCGTTTACGCAAACCCTACAGAAGCGGGCAAATTAAGGCTGAGTCGGCCTACGAGGTAGGTTGAGCTAGAGTTACTGTACATACTATGAAATGAACACATTATAGCAAAGGTATATGACTACTTTTGGGAGCCTTATAGGGTATCTCTAAGTTGACCCAGCTCGAAACTATTTGAAGCTCCCATGTAAATGCGGACGGGTAGGGCCGGTGATTCACAGCCAGCAGCAATTATTCGGACTCGTCTTCTTATGTCTGACATTTACACAGGCTCTGCCAGCAAACCTCGACCAGTCAGGTACGATGCTCATGCGAACACAGTCGAATCGGGTTGCTTGAGCCCGAGCTCTTATTCGACGCGTTCCGATCGGATTCAATGTAAACTTAGCCGCAGTAGATTCCACGATAATCGCTCGCGCTCATTTACGTATTTCTAGAACGCTCCAAACGTGCCACAAGACTTCCGTTGCGTGCGCGATCTCGTAAGACAAGATGCTCTATCTTCAGAATCCGCGACAACATTCGGACATTTGCCAATACGACAGGTGCTCCTTGAGCCGAGCGACAAATCGACTTCGGTGACAATCTGTTGAAGGAAGGAAATGACAACCACCACCAGCATCTCAATATATAGTGCCCACCATCTTCATCGAGACACTAAAGTCCTGACTACACGCAGGGAGCGCCTTTCCTCTACATGGAATCCCTTGCTGTAATCAAAATCTCCGCAAACTAAGAGCGCGGCGCAGAGGGCTGCCTTACGCTTCGCGTTGACAAAGGCTCCAAAGCTTCACAAACCTGCAACGCTACGGCAAAGGAAAGTAATATTGAGCTTCCATAACTCACGGCTCCTTCGCTAAAACGCAGTGTAGAAGGCAGCACGGTCGCTCGCAGCTTGAGTAGAGAGTCTCACTCCTTTATTTTCCGCCAGGATCAGGACCCACCGCGTGGCCGCTGGCGTCGTAAATGAAGCGCCAAGTGACGGCACAACGCTCTGCGTTCGGGTCGTTCCCCGTAATGCGTACGGCACCACGCCGACCGTCCCCACCAGGCGCCGCTGGGCTCGAAGCCGCTGGCGCTTCTTCGCTTCTCCGCGATGTTCGCTTCTCCGGTGACGGCGAAATGTGCTGCGCGGCTTGAATTTTAGAGCTGCGGAATGGGGCGATGGAATGCAACGTCGATATTGGTACGATATTGTTATCGCCGATGAAGCAAGCGTCGTGGTTACAAGACCCGGCGAGACCCCGGAACTTTCTTTTCCCAGTGTTGGTTTCGAAACACAGACTTTTAGGAGTCAGGGACACCGACAGGAGCGACAAGGAATAAAACGAACACCTTGTACATATTATCTAGTGTTCTTTGGGTTTCTGTTGTCCTTTCTTTCTTGTTCCCTTTGTGTAGGTGAAATTTACGCCTGATTTTTTTTCAAACCAAATTGAATCTTCATACTAGCTCGCGTAGCCTTGAAGTCGTTCAACGAAAAAAAAAAATGCGCGGTCTACGCAGCGCTGACAGAAGGGCGAGAACTGCTACCTTGAGGGTCATCGACCGTTACCGCTGCAGACGACAGGGTGTAGACATCGCACTGCAGACGACAGCAGCGGGTAACGGGGACTGCAAGATAAAAGCTACAGGCAAACCTGCAGGGAATACTTTCACCTGTAGGATTTCGGTTACGTTAACCAGTGGTATTCAAACGCAGGACAGAAAGCTCCCCCCCGCCGCCACCCTTTAACCCTCAGCAACTCAACCCCCCTCCCCCTCTCCGCCTTCTTTATCTTTCAGTTTATACGAAACGCTACATCGACTTGAATAATTTCCTCTAGTTGGCGATGTAGAAGTACGCTTTCTTTCTTTTCCCCCTCATTCGTTCCGCGAACTGCCTGGGTGCTGCGCTCATCGTTTTGCATGAATCACCATATTCAGAATCTCATACAATCTATAAAAGCACATCGGGTCCCACGGATGTGCGCGAAGATGTTTTCTCTGGCTGAAAGTGGCAAGCGCCGTAAAGATTATATATATATATATATATATATATATATATATATATATATATATATATATATATATATATATATATATATATATATATATATATATATATATATATACACACGCCGATTCAATGCACGTGTTGGAATCGATGTGAGGCGAAAAATGCGACGCGCCCAATTTTCTGTATTTCCTTTCTTTCTTTTTCTTCTGCAACGTGCAAACTGTACCGATGTTTAAGTTCACGCGTCACAGAGGTCACAACTTTAATCGCAACCAACGAAACTTACGAGAAACGCCGTGGCTCGGGGCAGCCAGATTAAATTCGGACACCTGTAGTTCTTTAACATGCTGTAAAACGTGGTACGCGAATGTTCATCCGTGTACCGCGCTTACCGCGACTGGCTCCTCGAGGGCTTCATTAAGTTCTATTAACAAATTATTAGCGTACTGAATGCTGCTGCCAACGGAAGGCGCCGACGGCGTAAACAGGAAACTGACACCACAGTGACACGTGAACTTGTTTATCTTTTACGCCGTCACAACCACCTGACAATACATAAAGATACAATATTGTCACGGTGAAGGGAACGAAGAAGTTGGATTGGACTACACGAAGATGAAGTCTGGCAGTTGCCTGAACGCCATATACGCCAGTTGTAAATATACGTTATTTTACATTCGTGGGCCTGCTTTCTTCCTGCAACATTTTGGTGGAGGTGCGGGGTATCGATCCCCGTACCTCTCGCAATATGGTAAGCTTTATTAGTATGTTACCTTTCCAAAGTGTTGAGCCGCACTTGGGATGAAAGAAGGCTTGATGAAGCCAGACAGGGCGCAAGAAACGAGTCACGTGGTCACGCCACTTTCAAGCTCCCGCATCAGTTCGCTATGACGTCATGAATGTTTAATTAATGATATTTTTATTGGTGACTCGTTGGTGTTGGTAAATTGGTTTATTGGTATTGGTAATTGCGAAGGTTACGGGATCGTGCCCCACCTACAACTTGCTTTCTTCATCCACTTTCATTTGCATTAATTTATCGTTTCTTTATTTCATTTATTAAGCACAAGAAATTTCCCCTATGTTGTCGTTAGTGTCAGTGTTTGTTGGCTTCTTGTGATATGACTAATAAAAATCGGGAACCTCGGTTAACCACCTTCCTTCTCGTTTTTTATTAGTAAAACACTTTATATTTTATGTATTTTTATGGGTATAAATATACTTTTTATTGGTGTAATGAAAAACGTAAGATTTTTACAATTTAACAGGGAACTAAAAATGCATTTATTGTTGACAGACTAATGAGAAAGCTTACTGTAAACGTTTTTTTTTGCTTTCTTGCCTTTTTGTTTGTTTTTGTTCTTGTAAATAAATTACTGGTATTTTCTTCTCACAGAATTTTTCTTGCTACCATGAGATACGCTACACCTTGTTATTATTTGTAATCAATTCTGCATTTTGCTTCGTTAACATTCATTTCTCGTTGCTTGTATACTACCTCATTATGTGCTACTTTTGCGTTGAGATGCTAACTATCATAACGCTTCTTGTACACGAAGTCCCAATACTGTTTTTAACTAGGGAAACCGCTTCTGCCTACTGAATACTTGTAATGTTAACCAACTTCTAACAATAAATTATGATTAAGAAGGGTGGACTAGATTTATTTACTTATTTATTTACTTACATATTTATTTCGATACCTACACTCCAATATGCATCACAGTAGGGTGAAGGCGGGTAACAATACAAAGAACGAACAAATCGCGCTAGAATAGCGAAGTCAAAGGCTGCGGTTCGATGGAGAGCGCATGACTAACACGATCAAAAAAAAAAAGAAGTAACGAACGCAAGCGTCAGATTGGTCGCTTGGAACACCATGCGTTACGGCACACGAGAGATGCCTCAAAGATAGCGTATAATAAAGCAAATAAAAAAAGCTATCAGCCCAAGCACTCATTACGGATGGTCAACCATCGAAGCTGAAACGAGCATCACTGGTATTTATCACTGGGTAAGTCCCGCCGGTTCATTAATGTACTTCTCAATGAGTGGTTACGTCATTGTGTTTCTTAATTAATGATGACGACGACGAACGCAGGAGAAGTGAGTGGCACGAGCATGTTCGCGCGGTAGCGTCGAGAGGATCCAACGAGCGAACTGTGGCAGACGACGTCGACGACGCCAGAGCCGAAGCAGACGATGAGAACTTCTTTTTTTTTTCTAGACGCGGGCACAATAGTTAGGACAGCAGCCTTTAACAGCTTCGCTGTAAAAATGTATTACAACACTAGCTCGAGCAGTTGACACAAACGCAACCATTCAACTGACCTCTCCCTTTCGTAAATAGCGTGGCATCACGGCCATGACACCAAGCGAAGCACGAGACGCGAACAAGGAGCTGGCGGGCACGCAAAACACCTCCATCGCGCCATGGCTGCGATGACGTCCGATGCGATGCATTTTGTCCGATCATGTGAGTTCGATGTGGGAAGCTGCCCATGAGCGGTACTTCGAGAAGCTCTTCGCTTGTGCCGTGAGCAGTATACTCTGATAATGCATTCTCGGAGGGATGGGAAAACGATCCGAAGTGTTGGCCGAACTTGCGGTCCGGCGACCTGTGTAGCCATGCAGCCGCACGCGCACAGAACACCATCCGTGAAATTTGATCCGCGCCAGAAGGGTAACATGCTTACTTGTGACTCGTCTCTGAATGAGAAACCGCGTACCCACGCGTTAAGTGCAACTTGAAGAGCGCATAAGCTGCGTAACCAAGAAGCGTTTCCGTTCCAAACTACGATGGAAACGGTTGCATTTCTCCTCGTCAGCGTGCAATACCGGCCACCAGAGAACTGCACTTACCAGCGACGAAGTGAACTCCGCAGATTCTGTCGGCGTCCGACGGCTGCCATTTGTCGCGGCGCATCGCCATCGTCCAGGTTTGTCGCCACTTCTCAATGTCTTGGGAAATAAAGTCAATCCTGCCGATTTTCTTTTCTCGTGCGATTTACGCATCCAACCACGCAACAACTCGCCGGCATGAGGGCTTCGCGCACAAAAAAAAAAAAAAAAATGGACGGAACACACTTGCTACGTGAAGCTGTCAGTGCGTGCCAACACGCGTACGACGTGCTTTTTTTTGTTCATCAAGCACACCCGCGTGTAACGGAAGATCACGTCACTGACTCGTCGTGACGTAGGCCGGTAGAGGTCTATACGTGCTGGCGCACAAATTCGGGCAACCGTTCTTCGCGCATCACTGCCATGGCTTCAGGCGAAAGGACACTCCAATGCTTGACAGAAGACAAAAAAAAAAAAGAATTCAACGAAGACGGACGTACAGTCTACCGATCCTTTAACAGTACTGCGCCATCCTCGACTGGCCGGCCTGTCAGCGCCTTCTGACAGCGCGACGCGACGAGATCAGCAGCAAGGGCATACAGCGCATGCGCACCAAGTTCACTGGAAGCGCAAGTTTCGTCTGCTAGGCTGTTTCAATACCGTAGGCACGACACAGCCCCTGCCACGATTAACTCGGTGCAAGCTGCTCGTGCTTACCGGAGATAACGCCTGCCAATGAACTTGGTGCGCATGCGCTACTCTTGCTGATCTCGTCGTTTCGCGCGGTTAGAAGGCGCTGACCGGCCGGCCAGTCGAGGATGGCGCAGTACAATGTCTTTCTCTATGGCGGTACTGTTAAAGAAGCGGTTAAACTGTACGTGGAGCTATTTCGTTAAATGGCTGGTCGCGGTGAATAGACTTGTTAGCCGGTAGTCCAAAGTACGCGGTCCTTGCTTACGGCAGTACTGCGGGAAACTTTCCCTCGCAATGAAAGGTTAGACCGGCCAAGCGAGACAGAGAGATGCAAACGAGAGAAAGGCAGGGATGTTAACCAGAGATAAAACATCCGGTTTGCTACCCTGCACAAGGGGAAGGGAAGACGGAAAGAAGGGCGTGACAAAAATAAAAGCGTGGAAAAAAAAACGAAAAGGGACGGAACGGGATCATTATAGTCTTTCTAGTAGGCGACTGCCACGTAAAAAGGTCAACAAAGCCGTTACCGACTTTCGCTGCGACGGCAGTTCGTGTCGGCATTCCCCAGTCAAGCGAGCTTTCTATTTCAAGTTTTCTATTTCGGCGATGCCGCTAGGAAATCTGAAATTACGGGTGACAAAGGGAGCGGTGCGACTTTGTATTGCCGTCCGGGCGGTCAGCAAGATTTTCGGTAGATCGGTCCCACAAAGCTTCATACAATTACGAGAGGGATCTGCGGCGCTAGTGCCTGCAGGAGGTGTAAGCAGAGCAGTCAGCCAGCACGGGAACGACATAGGTTGAAGATAGATCTGCCCAAACTTCGTTCTTCGGGGTTTGGGCAAAGTGAACATTTTTTTAAAAGAAACTACTGCGTCATATATAGTTACATAAACTTTATTAAAATTGTCCGACGACAGGATTCGAACACAGGACCTCTAGCGAACATACCCGATATCGAAACCACTTCGCGACGGACGCACAGACACGTGGAAGCACTGCGAGCCGCAGCGATTATGCGTGCTTGGAAAGTCTTACTAGCTTCGGCATTAAAAAAAACATTAAAAATCGCTTCGAAATTTACTCCAGTTTACGCCCAGATGTAACCGAATAAACGAAACCACAAGAAAGTCTGAAGCCCCAAGCGCAGAGATCAGACAAATCCATGTATTACCCCCATCGTTGCCATGGTGGCCGAACGATCGAAGGGCCAGGGATCCCTCTAGTAAATATTGCAGGAACCTCTATGGCGGGTCCCACAGAGTGCACGAATACTCAATAACAGGCCGGATATTCGATAAATATGAGCGTTTTTTTACTTCTTGAGGCGCACATCTAAAATTTCTGCGGATGAAGTTCAGAGTGCATGCAGCTTTGAAAGTTATTGCGTCTGTGCGACGATTCCAAGTTAGGTGTGACGAAAAGGTTACACCTAAATATTCTGCTTGAGTCGTTTGTGGGACATGCTGATTATTAGAATGACATTCTGCTGCAAGTGATACGGGTTTACGAGAAAAGCTGATGCATTTGCATTTAGCTATGATCAAGGACACTAACCATGTGTTGCACCAAATGTGTATTTTGCGAAGGTCAACTGGTAACGTCAACTTATCGGAGTCGTAATTAATTACTCTATATACGAAACAATCATCTGCGTCAAGCCTGGCTTTTTGACGTTATGACGATGCCTATATCATTGATAAATATGGAATATAAAAAAAAATAAAGAATAGGCAGTGGCTCGAGCACACCCCTGAGGGACCCATGAAGACACAAAAATTGTTGTAGATTCGATTCCACGAATCCCAACTTTTTTGGAGAGTTCCACAAAGCAGTTCTGGAGCCATAGAAGTATGTTTGCAGGTAATCCGAGGAAGGAAAGTTTATGCAATAGAAGAACATGAGAAACTTTATCGAATGCTTTTTGAAAATCTAATAACATAAAATGGGTGAAACGATTTGAAGACATCACGAGCAAATTCAATTGGGTGCGTGTTTCAAGAATTTCCCGCCCTAAAACCGTGTCGGTACATTTACAAAGAAGTTACCGCTTCGGAGATGATGAAAAGTACGCGGATATAGTATATGTTCCAAAGTATTGCAACAAACTCTAGTTAGAAGTATTGGTCTATAGTTTCAATTGATGAGCCTACATAGTCTATTGCAAAAGAGCAAGAAACTTGAAAACCACACCATGGCGATCCGAATGCGCAAGAATGCTTTGAAGTTCGTGCCGTCACGTTCACATGCTGGTGATAAGGTTCCGTCTCGAAAGTAAAAAAAAAAGACAAAGAAAAGGAAACTTGCAATATTTTGCCATCTAGTAATTGTCCTCTTACCTCGCAATTCACACAAATACACTTTTAAAATAATGCTTTATCAGTTCGCGCTGATAGCTTTCCTTGAGCATTTGACTCCACGGAGCTTACTATGTACGGTACGTTAACAAAAGCCATTAACAAAGCATACTGACGGGCTTGTTCGTAAACCAATTTGGGAGAGATGATATACAGTACAGAAAAACACGGCGAACGAATAATATGGTCAAACACAGGCGCCTTTATTTATCCCTGTCGGTTGTACCATGTCTGTTTGCCCGCTGTAGCCACTGTAGTTATAACAAGTCGTGACCAAACAGTGACGTAATCGCAGCGAGTTCCCATCCCAAAAATCAAAAGACGGTACTTTCTCATTCATTTTAACGCGATAGCGTTAAGGAGCTCGTGTCGCAGAAAAGCCGGTGTCGTCGGCGTCGGTGTCGGCGTTTTGCGGCGTTGACCGTGAGCGATAAATCACGGCAGGCACTCCATAAATAAAAAGCAACTTCCAAGATGGGCTGGGTGGGAATCGAACCAGGGTCTCCGGAGTGTGAGACGGAGACGCTACCACTCAGCCACGATTTCGATGCTTCCAAAAGGTACAAACGCGCCTCTAGTGAATGCGGTGTTGCCTTCGAAACGAGCCGTGGAAAGTTATACTGTGGTGTATATCGGTAATTATGAACATGTAACTTACAGAAGTCGCAATTACACGAGTAGCGAAGTGCGTTTCGCTGCATTTCTTCTGCGCTTTCCGCACACGGAGAGCCATCTTGCGGCAAACACAGAAGACCCCCCCCCCCTCCTCTCCATGTACGGCGCTGCCCCGACAGATGGCGCGCCACGCGCGCATTGGAGCTGTCGCGGCTCGGACTTTCTCCCCTGACAACGCTTCGCCTTGCTCCCTCTGTAGAATCAAGCGTCCTTCCTTTCTTTAGATCACTATCTCTCTATCTCTCTGCCCGTGCCGATCACGGCGTTTGGCTGGCGTGCATGATTTCCCCCTCCGGGATACCGAGTTCTTTGGTTCGCTCCGCTTGCTCAGGCGCACGTTTCGTTGCTGCGCCGAATGCCGCGTTGCTCGACCATATGGCTCGACGCTCACCGCGTCTGATGCGGGGCGCCTCGTAAGTGATGGCTGCCCTGTAGCCCATTGTCTTACACCCATTGGCGGGTCGACGGGAACGCTATCGCGTTCCACTCTTGAAGGCGAAGCTTAAGCGTCCTCCAATTTTTCTACACTATTAGTTGACCGCTTAAATTAACGCAATTGCACTTTCAAAAAGAATACTTTAGCAGTCTAAACTCATTTGGCACTTCTGGTTTTAGAGTGCCTTTAACAAACAGGCGACGCTCGACTTGGGCACGCCGTCTGGAAGCCGCGGAAATAAACGACCTCGAATGCGTTGCCGCCTTAACAGCGCCATATCCAAAGACCCGCAAACACCACTTCCCCACCACCCCCTCCTCTTCGTATATATACCACGGGCACGCCAGTCTAGCGCGAGCAGTCTTTGAAAGCAAGCCGGGACAGCCGTCTGAGCAGCAGCCAGCGTCGGTCCGTCTCGGGAGCCAAGTCGGGCGGGGGCCGTCTGCAAGTGGCACGCCGTGGGCGGCGAGCCTTTCTATGCAAATGAGGGATCCGCCACGTCCGAGCCGAGTGGCCGGCAGCCTGCCCGGCGAACGCGCCGCGCTGCAAACAGGGCTCGCCTCGGGCGACGCGCAGACGTTAAGAGGAGGCGCGAGGAAGGGGAGGAAGGACGGTGCGAATGCATTAAGCACTGGGCTGAACGGCCGGGCCCACGGCGATTCTCGGAATATAAGTGCGGTGCCGGATAGGCCGCGAATCGGACTACACGCGCGCTCGGCCGAAGCCAGGTGGGAAACGGCGTCGCGGAGGTAAGCTCGCGTGATAAGACGCGTAAGGCGATTTTAATGCGAAGCCTTCTTTGGCCCACCCTATACAGGCACTTCGCGGTAGGTGTTAGGTTCCCGTCTCGCCGTGTTTCGGCCTATCTTCAATAAAACGAAAAAAGAAAATGACCGCCCAGGCACTCGGTACAGATGGTTAACTATAGGGAAGCTGAAACGCGCGGCCCCGGTGTTTATCACTGGGTTAATCCCAACGGTTCGTGAAACGACGGTTTGCTAGGCTGGCGGATAGTCGGCACGCAGTTGCTGCTTGCGCTCGACTACGCGAGCATGTTCCTGTGCCCGGGCTGCAGCATCGGCACGGCGTAGGCGAGCTCGTTCCCAGTTCTGCTCGCGGCCTTGCTGATCGAAAGCTGCCTGCTCCTCGGGGACATATGGCTCGTGGCCTACCCAATTCGCAGCGGGAGAGAAATAGCTGCGCGCGCGCTCGGCTGCGACGGAGAGCAACGACGTCACTACTGGCGCAGCCAATCGCGCGCCTCTATTTCTTTTTTTTAAGGGCATGCGCATGGAATTGCGCCGGAGAAGTTTTCGGCGTAAGGGTGACAGACTGACGGACAGACGAATTGGCTAGTCAACAGAGGCTTTTAGCGTGTCCGGTATTCCGGCAAACGCGGGCGGTTTACCGGTTTAGCGGGGGCGTAAACGTGAGCTGCCAGATTGGTGGCGCCAGCTGGTGGCGCAAAGCTCAACCACACAAACACAGAGCTAATTACTATATTCTGCTTAGCTGCTGGTGTAAATTTCCGACAGTGGTGTAATCGTGTTCACAATCACGCCGCCGCCAAGAAATTGTGCCAGTAGCGAAGCAGGATATAGTGGGTTACTGCAGTTTTAGCTCTTTCTTTGTCTGGTTGAACTCTACGCTACCAGGCGGCTGCACCGCTCTGGCCGCTCACGTTTACGCCCGCGCAAATCCGGCAATCCGCCCAAACCGCTCCCGTTTACCGGAATAGCGGACAGGCTAAATGTCTCTATTTCCAGCTTCGCCGGAAATATTCAAGCGTCCGATGGTGAAATCTGACGTCAGACTTCAAGCACAGCAGCCCGAACGCTCGAACAGTTGCAGGCCTCGATTGCACGCATATATCTTACGTGTCAACGCCAACTATAATTAAGTGATCATCATCATTTTCAGCCTGGTTACGCCCACTGCAGGGCAAAGACCTCTCCCATACTTCTCCAAAAACCCCGGTCATTTACTAATTGTGGCCATGCCGTCCCTGCAAACTTCTTAATCTCACATAGCGTCAAATCACAAAGTACGAGCGAGAGCACTTGCGCATGCGCGCCAGTTTCCAGTCTTTCCCTTGCGTCACGAGCGACAGCGTGCAGACTGCATGCAGACGCCTTTTGTATCGCGCCGCTTTCCCTAAGTCTTTTTTTTCTCTTGCCCCATAGCCAAGGCTACGCCTTGTCCGATTCGCTCAAAACGCCAGCAAAGCGGAGTTCTATACAATTTAAGAAGGCATAGAGTTTTTCTACTAATCTTACTGTGGAAGCGCTGACGCCGTGATCGTTAAGCTATCATGGGAAAGACTGGTGGACTCGAGTAATTTTCGTACTTGCGGCCCGAGGCGTTGTTGTGGCGTTATTAACACGAAATAATTATACGCTCCACCAGGCAGAAATCTTGCGTCGTCGTCGGCGACGTGACCGAGCGGTGGTACCAAAAATGGCCGAGGGCGCAGGGAGTAAAAGCACGTCAAAGAATGCCCGAAGTGATGCCAAATTTCACACGGACGTTCCTGTAAAACAAATGAAATCAGTGGCTTTGAAAAGAAAATTTGGCACATTTCGGTCTGGGTGGGAACCGAGACCGGGCCTCCGGGGTGCGAGACCTAGGGGTGCGATGCTCCTTCAAACTTGAGCAGCCTTAAGTGTACCTGCCTAGTTTTTCTCATACTGATTACATTCTCCTACGTTCACAAGCAATCGCGTTTTTTCCAAACGCGTGGAGGCAGTGTCTCCGCGCCACATTAACAAACAATGGGAACTGCTGCACCTGTGACGCAGTGTTTCGTCGGAAATGATAAATCTGCAAATAAGCACAGTCGTTCGAAGGAAAAAGGACGAAATTTAGGGAAATGTACGCGTTAATGGCTGTTAGCTGAACGTACAACTACACATTTATCGGCCCATCCGTCATTGTGGTACCCATGTACAACCCAACGGAGTTATAACCACATACCATCCACTATTCCAATGATAGGTGAACCATCATACGTGAAGCACACAATAGCGCCGGAGTCTCCTCTAGTAACTTGTGGACTACGTCCACTGCAAGGAGGTCTTAAACAAACAAAAAAAACTCTGCTTGCTGCATAATAGCACCCCAGGTCGGTCTCTCTGATGCAGTTCACCAGGGGCCAGCAAAATGAAGAGTAAAAACAGAAAAGCTCGAAAACCCGCCCAAGTCGGCTCACTTTAAAAAGGTTTCGTCTCCGCCAGCCAAAGAAACCCGGTCCGTGCACGTGACTTACTTTGCACACTGCGCCAGTACTTCCAGGACCAGCCACGCTTGTGTTAGTGGGGTCAGAAGCGCTTCATTTGCATGGAAATTAAGTTGGACACGCGCCCAGTGGGGCTTATTTTCACAGCCACGCGACCTCTTCTCCAATTCCGTCTCGCGCTTTTCGTATCATTTGTACCCCTTTCTTTTCACTACTCTGGCATCTCTTTCGGCTTCTGGAACGGACGTCATTATCCTTGCCTCTCAATTTCAGGCTTAAAAGCCGTTATGCTACGCGAAAGGAAGATCCAGCCACTCGAAAATGAAGTTCATTGAGTTGCCGACCTGCGCTTTTCTTGCGTGGTTAAGGCTCGCACTCTGATCGTTCGAGAGAAGTGGAGGAAAGTGCAGACGACAAAATTGCGGTCGTGTGTCGTCTGCTCTCCCGTCGCAGAGTTGACAGCATACGGTGCCACTCGCCGTAACTTGCGCCGGAAATAGGATCCATTCAGGAGAATACAGGATTGCGACATTTAGTAGAAAATGTTAATTAGTCAACTGCAGCTTGTAATTTGCCTTACTTAGTCTACTGCACGGAATGATTTGTCTTGCAAGCCTCCGTGGAGTGGGGGGAGGGGGCTCGATGCCTATGGCTATGTGCTGTTGAGCGCGAGGTCGATGGTTCGAATCCAGCTAGCGGCGTCCGCATTGCGATGAGAGGAGAACGCAAAGTCCTCGTGTTTTGCTCGTGATGATAACGGGAGAAATAATTCTCACGTGGTCAAAATTAAGCCGAAGCCCTGGCGCTCATAATACACTCCGCATTTTCGCGACACTACAACCCTCCCCCCCCCCCCTAACTTTTGTCGTGCAAGTAGTGCCCGTGTTTTGCGAGTGACCAGCCCCCTACCCCCCCCCTCCCCCAAGAGAAAAAGTGGAAATTCGCAATGTTCCAAGTGATCTTGAAAAATAAATAAGGTAAGTGGCACGCTGGTGGCACTTGGTGGCTTACTTGGCATGTACTGGCCCCAATAAGAACAACAGAAAGCCTTCACGATTCAACAAAGCTTTATTAGCGCCTTTACAAGCGCTGTACAATTTCCACGCAACATTTTGGAGGGAGGTTCGCGATCATCAAACAACCTCCTTCAATGACGCGTCGCGAGCTACAATGTTTCAATAGAGTCAGTCATGCCATCGTTATGAACGTCTTAACCCTAATGCTAACTTTCAAAATTGTGAAAAATAAATATGAAATGCAGCGAAAAAAATAAAGGTGAACATCCTGAATCAAAATCCGCTGCTGAAAAAAAAAAATAGAGCACTTCCCTATCGCCGTAGCTCCCCATGAGCGCTACCGCACCTCTTGTAGCTGTATCGGAAAGGCAGTTAACATATAGAGCAGCGTGCGTGAAAAGTTTCCGTTATGATTTAAATCACATCGAACTACTCGCAAAAAGGCACTGTATTCTATTGAAGCTCATTTGAACGCTGAACACCCTGCAAATGTGGAGCAATACACATGCCCAACTTCTCCAGTGATGGCAGTTCTGAGAAGAGCCCCGAAACTGCGCACCACGTGACCAAAGTTGAATACGGAACGGCGTACACAGTGTCACACGCTTAAACATGCACAACCGACCTGTTCAGTCTTAGTTTTGACCCCACGCTCTAGGATTTTTGTGAATTTTATGCAGATGAATGCGATTTAAAGGTCTGACTAAGTGACCATTGGTCAATGCCTTTCCGTTAAAGCGACGGATGCTCAAGAAGTCCCGGCAAAATGGAAAAGTGTTACAGAGAGAGAAAGAATGGAAAAGAAACAAGATTTGCAATGATGCGGGCGCATTCGATAAGGAACAATAGGTACCGCAACATCTCTGCCAATTAGGTCATAAAAAGAAAGGAGAAAGAAGCCGCAAGTAAGTTCAGAGGACGCTTGTTGCCTCACCAATACACCAAGTTCATCAACACCTTATATTAGGGCAAAAAGACGAAAGCAGAGATGAGGCATTCAGCGAGGTTACTTGGGCTCCGTAAAGAGGGTGGTGTAGAACGTGCTCAAGAGCGCGGAAAGAACGTGTACCCCACAAATCTAGCGCGTGCATTAGCGTTAAAGATTACAGCGTTCCAGGTATAGAAAAGTTGCCGTTTAATCGTACGGAAAGTCTGCGCTAAAGTAAGAAAAACCTAGAAACATTAAACAACGGCGCACTGACCTTTCTTGACCATGATCCTTAGTGCAATGCAGAAAAATTTCCGCACGCACGCATATTGCAGTCGCTCCGCTTAGCTCGCCCCACTGTGTGCAGTAAAAGAACAACGCAACTGCTACACCGAAACTGCAGATAATATATGATGAACAGCTCCCATATGACGGACATCACGCTGATATGTCTCCCGCTTGAGCCCAGACTACTGGAACACGAAGCTTGTACAAAACAGGCTGGTAACACTGAAACGGTTTCTTACTACGTTGAATTGCAAGACAGCCACGAATATCCCCGTTTCGGCACTTCTTCGTCACTTCTCTTAAGATGTTATCGATAGCACCAGTACGTCAAGTTTAATATCGATGCATTAGTATAAACGCATATTGCACCGTTGTAAGCTCTCGCACAAAGTGTAAACGACGCCCATGTGCACCTGAATGGTCAGTATGGCAGACACATCCGTCCCAGCGTGGACGACAACGCCCTATCATTGCGATGTAAGTCTGCAATAAATCAAGTTGTTGCCTCTGCTAAAAGACATCTCAAAAGAACGCCGAACAGCAGCCAGAAGGCAAACGCACAGCTTTCGAACGAAGCACTCAAGAGAATGCAGAAGAGGAACAAAAAAAAAATGAAAAAGAAATGGTGACTAAGAGGCACTGTTTTGTCAAGAAAAAACAATGTGCGCGAATAGCTAACACTGGAAATGGGAAAGCTCAAGGCGTTATTGTGGTTTGTACAGCAGAAATTGATACAAAGGGCTTACGGCAATCACACACGGGTGAGCAAGATCGGAGCTGGTACTTAGATGAAGTTGTGTACACAACATTCGCACATGTGAAACGACACTTGGTGATGGGCGAGACCTGATCTCAGATGAACCGACAGTTTGGGCCTTGGGCCTAAGTGGAGCAGACAATTCAACATCTTGTAACAAGGGTTCCAACAACACCTCACTCTCGGAAAGATCAGAGCAATCGCCAATGAATCCGTCTCTATTTTGTTAAACAAGTACATGTAGCAATGAATTTAAATAGTGTATACACTTCCTAGAACCGATGAAAGAACTGTTTTTTTTTTTATAATCAAACGCAAAATTGTTTTTCGGAATTGGCGGAGAGGTTTTGTTGAGAAACGTCCGAGCATCTGCACCATCTGTTGCACAGTTTGCCGAGCAGATGTTGAATGTAGAGGACATGACGTCAATGGCACATCCATCCTCTAGTTGTGTGCCGAAATATATGGGCACAATGCCTTCGAAATTTACTTTTATCAAGATTTACTGGGTCGGGACACATGCGACTAAAGGACAACATATCAACGGACACTATGAACAATCCTCTTTGTTGCAGACCATTGTAATTCAAGACCACGAGTCGAGATGCAATTAGGTTTATAGTAAAAACAAAAACAAAAACAGTTTAAAAGAATGGTACAATTCTTTTTCTGCCTCTGTTTTTTGTGTGAAGGCAGCGAGCAGTGTCTGTGCTTTGAGACACCTGTGTGAGACACCTTAACGACCAAGGTTAATAGCTACTCTAGAGATCGGTTCTAAGAACGAACGGTCAAGATTCCCTCGTCTCACTCTGGGAGTGGGATCACTCCGTAAAGTGCTGAGTGGATTGCACAAGCTGCAACACAAAGTCACGCACAGATATCATTTTACCGATAAGCCACCAACGTAGGTACAGCTGATAGCTAGGTATACGCGATTCTGTTCAAAAAAAAAAAAAGAAGCACGAGGCTCTTCAAAAAGGCAAATACACTATATGTAGCAGTAGCTCACAGACTCCCGAAAAAAGGTTTCCGGCCATCAGTGGTCTCGGCACAAAAGTTCTTTACTGCGATACAATGAGAGAGAAACGAGAACCAAAAAAAATGAACACAGTTCACTGTTCAGGTCCTCTGCACCATGAACACACGCACACTTCTTTATGACACAATGTCGACTCCACCAACGTTGCCGGCCACAACCGATTCTCGCAGACAATCACTGGTGCTTCTCACAGCGGACGACGCCTATCGGCACCGACGTCGACATCGCTAACGCTGCCGGCGCCCCCTGGCAGCGGGGCGGGTAAGCAAAAAAAAGGTCAAACAGCAGTTTGTACTGTTCTTCTTCCTTTTCTTTCGCCCGAAGTGAGAACTGCAACGGGCACAGCGGCTGGGGAGTGTTTTCTTCTTTCAAGAGAACGGAGTGGTGGTGGGAGGAGGGGGGCTCAGGCGCAGGCCACCCTGGAGCCGTCGACAGCGGCCCTGGTGACGTCAGTGAGCAGCTTGCTGAGCACGCGGCACTTGTACTGCAGCCGGGTGCTGTTGTGCTCGGCTCGGCGGCGGCCGTCCTCGGCGCGCTGCAGTGCGCGCAGCAGTCGGGCGTTCTCGACGTACAGGTCGCGGAGCAGGGTGTCGATCTTACTCGGGCCGACCGCACTCGGCTGATGCTGCTGCTGCTGCTGGAAGGATTTTCGTGTTTTTTTTTTTTGCGAGGGTCCCAAGAAGGTTAGAGTGCAAGCAAGGGGAAGTTCGAAGCGTGTTCCGAGGTCGGTTGGGCGAGGGTGCGCGAGCGGGGAGAAATTCGAGGAGCGGGCGAGTGGTTTGAACCGCGTTTCGCAAGCAGATTCCCAGGAACATTAGTGAGAAATGAAGAGGAAGTTGACAGCGTCAGAGATAACGACATCAGAGATAACGGCAGAAGAGATATACCCGCATAAGGGGCAACGGCACAGGACAGGTTGGGATACAATATAAAATGAACGAAAGTTAGAAAACAATCATAGAAAGTGACACCACGAAAGGCAGATGGTGAAAGAAACAACGTAAGAACACCGGTTCCCGGACGGCAGTGACATTGAGTTCAGAAGAAATGTTACGGAAAGTTCGTTTGGTTGTTGGTGCGTGCATGCCAAGTTAAGGGTGCAGTTGTTTAGTCATGGTAGCAAGAGTAGCGCGACCGGAGGCCGCGTAGAGTGTAATGCAGGTCGTGCAGCAGGTCAGAAAAAGGAGAACGTCGTGATGCGTTCAGAGGGTTCGATTAGTGAAGGATCGATGATCCACGGTCGAGTCGGCAGAAGTGATTTTGTCGATTGACGAGGAAGGAAAAATAGGGAGGGAAAGAAAGAAAACAAAGAAAAGACACGGTTAGAACGAATTCCAGTTTCACAAAACACACACAAAAAGCAACAAAATAGCACAAGGTTTACATGCACACAGGGTATAAAGTGGATCACCGGCATGCTTACACATAAAAACTCGCTCAAAACACAGTGCTGGGTTCCTTCATAGTGGCAAGCTTTATTGTGTGAACATTTGCATCACTGATTGAACAGAGCTGTGATAAAAGGTAATTAGCAGTGACAAGAAGCTAAGTAACACTAGCCATGTTTTTTTTTGTATTCTCTTTCCTTAATGTCAATACGTTTTGTATTTCCCGTAGATGACGTCACATTGAAACAGACTGCTGACTTTGCAAGCACACAGTCACAGTGATATCCCAGGGTGATAATAAAACCACGATTGGTTTAGAACACCATAGAATGTTTCACGAGCTTGTACGTTTCAGCCAACCAAACGAGAGAACTTGTGAAATAAGTGATTGAAAGACTAAATAGTTTTTGAATCACTTTTGTATTTGAATACATACATTGTACTTTGAATACATTTGCATTGGCCACTGTAAATGGATACGTTGAAGTGAACCCTACTCGGTTATGATGTCGTCATACTCTACGCATCGGCACATTGTCCCAAACACTGGCAAAAGAAACAGTTACCGAGCCTGTACTCTCCTACTTCGAGCTTGCAGGTATAAAGACTTGCAACAGCGTCTTTTTGTAATGGCACAATATACGCATCAGACAAGTTCATTAGTGTGCAGACTTACAACAACACGCATTAAACATCTTGCACTCGTCTTTCCGCACACGCCAAGCAAGCTTGAAACTTCTTCGCGTTCTTAAAGTTGAGAAAACAAGAGAACAGCAGCTGGCGCATTAAGCAAACTCAATAACATTCTCGCTGACAGTGAAAACAAACACAGCGCTGCCTTGAGTGGCTTGTGATAAAATCGTAAAATTCTGCATGTAACATTCAGTTGTTCGGGGGAGTCCCTACGTATTGGACAAGTGCAAATTTGAATGTGCAACCGTGAATATATGAAAAATGAAATTTCGAAGACGATCACTAGAAATGGCCAGTGGATACAGCTTACATGGATCACACACACACACACACACACACACACACACACACACACACACACACACACACACACACACACACACACACACACACACACACACACACACACACACACATATATATATATATATATATATATATATATATATATATATTGTTTTATACCCAGAAATGTGCAGTTCTGAATGACAATGCCAAATTAAACAGAATCAAGTGATACAAGGTAAAACACATCTGTTACGTCAATATTCCCGAGTGCCGATGATATACACACAATATGAATTGAGCAAATATGATGGCAGCACAGTCTTCAATACAGTTAAAAAGAATATGAGTAATTAATAGGGATTTACCAACCTCAAAGTGTGCAGTTTCAAATAAAAATGGACAACACAAACTTTTCCTCAAGTGGGAGACTGCACTTAACTTTCGCATGGTGCTTTCACATAACAAAATTTAGTTTCAAACACTAAGGCAAGTATGACAAACGTGTTGGGCCTGCTAGTACGTGCTTGCTAATGTTTTAAAAAGCCAGGACTACAAGTATTTCATGGCAGCATGCACACTGGCAGTAACAACAGATTGCAGGCAAAAAAAGTTAAGAAAAAGAAGGAACACAGTATAAAACGTTCCGTATTAAAAATAACTAGGCAAGGACATAGTGCATGCATGATCCATCTATCAATCTTGCCGAGAAAGAGCGTCCATTTTCGAGTAGCATTGAACACTGCGTCCATGAGGTGTTAAAATTCTGAAGCTATGACCGACTGACTATGATGAAAGTGCTCTACGATTGATGCATGGGTGAGAACGGGAGTCGAAGAGGTGTCGAGAACGTTCACGATGACGATTGTCCAATGCACCTGCTACGGTGGCACAGAGAGTTCTCCCGACGTTGAACTCGCCGCCTCAGGAACACTCGTGAGATTGCTTACAGGTGACATGCGTCACATTGAAAACAGTACAGAGCACATTCGCGTCCAAAGATTGATCGATCGCTGCGTTTAGAGCTACCAAAAAGGCATGCCGGGTAGTAAGGTAAAAAGAAAAAAGAAAGCCGATGTTCTTGAGGAAGCGCAAAGTTCTTGACGGGCACTAAGTGGAGAATGAATTCTCACAAGGAAGTATACACTGCGGCATGCTATTGCGCTGTCAAAATCTGCCATTTTTTTTAGTTTGATCCAGTCAAGAGAAAGCGCGGCTGCCCTACTAGCCAATCAGAACTGGCGGACACACGATGGCGAACTTGGCAACATGGCGGAACTAAAAGTAGTGTCTGCAAAACAGCAGCCCTTCGGGAGAGCTTTCCGAGCTGTGTTACTCCCCTCGCAAGAGCTTTTGCTCTCGCACCACGTCTGTCTGCCGGCGCTAGTCGACACGCGGTCGGGTTGGTTCGCAGAAGAATCCGCGCGTGCTGGAAGCGGCGTGCAAAGCCAAGCCAAGCGCGATCCAGAAGACGAAGAGCAGCGGCCGAAGCCACCATCGCCACAAGAAAGCGACCAAGCGGCAGGCGAAGGCGTCTCGGCTACGAACCTCGCATGGCTGCTGTTGGCTAGCTGGCCCAGACTGCTGCTGCTGGTGCTGATGATGATGATGTTGCTGCTGCTGCTTCCGTAGCCGCTCCAGCTCCTCGTTGTGCTGAAGCTCGCACTCCAAGCGCTCCATCATGTGTTTTTGCTCTGTGTCGCGTTGACCACGGCCGTTACGACGAAGAGCGAGGGAGTTGCGAAAAAAAAAAAAACGAATGCAAGGATTGGGAGAAATGGCAGAGGAAGAGGGAATGGATGCAAAAAAAGAAAGGCATGCGTTAGCAACTAACGTATTAGTGACACGACTGCACTGGTTATAAAACTATGATGCTGTCACTCGTTTTTCAGTATGCAGGCACAGGGGAGTTGCAAAAGAGCTGGTGTTAAAGGCTGCACTTACAGCAAGGAAAAAGAAGGCCTGGGCCGAGCAGTGTTTCGTACACTGCAGTAAATTGGCGTGCAGTGAGCGCAATATGCCGCCACACACCACTTTCTTAAAAAGGGATTTCCATACATGCTGTGCTGCTGCGAGTCTAACTGCGCAACAGGCACTGTCGTTGAAGCTTCAAGTCAAACGCGCACAGCAAAGTTCAATGCCATCGCGCATGAACATTCGCAAAGCAGCTTCGAAGAAAATTGTGACGGACTTCCGATCTTCCAACTGCTCTTACTAAAAGTGCGTGGCACATGCTACAAACACGTAAAGCGACTGTAAACTGATAATAACGACTGTTGTGTCATATGTGCACGCTGAATCGGTTGTTCTGTGCAGCGGTGTTGAGGCTGCCTACAGCTGAATTTAGTGGTTCCACGATGAGCAGCCCTTCCGCACATAATGTGAACACAGCTGGAACACGGACACAGGCACACCTTGCGCAGCATATTGCCGGAGAGCGGGAGACACGTGACCCGCCACCTGTTCTAGGCAACATAGCGTGCTCATGCACGATGCACCTACAGTGATGCGAGAACGAGCCCGATGCTCTCTCAAATCACACGCTACGAGTTACACAATGCGACGGCTAACTATTAAAAGCTGATCGTCTCAGCGATGCCAGACCAACATTACAACGTTAACGATATCACAGCATTCTGAAGGTGTCCCATACTAGATTTTAGGAAATGCTACGTTGTTACACAGACATCCCGTCACTTCACTCGTTACCACTGCCGATATACAGAGACTGTACATAAATTTTACGGTTCTAAGACTTAGCTAGGGCATTGCAGCGTATTTCCTTATTGTGCCACGCGACGAGACCTCGGGCATTCATTTTTTTTAGTATTATTCTGTAGTTAGTGCGAATTGCGGTATGATTTTTTCATGTGGCAACTGCCGTGCTCCATTCTTTGTCGTTATTACTTTAATCTTTGCGATGTGTCATCTTGTTCTCTTTTCCCTGTTACATCACAACTTACTATCTTCAATTTATGTGTTTATATTTACTCGTTCGTGAAGAGTAGTCGGGCGTCACGCTCCTTCCAGTGGTAGTTGCCAGCCTGCTTTTCACCTTACTTTCCCCTCAGTCACTTGCACATGCTTTAGCTCAATAATAATAATATTGATGATGATGACCATAATAATAATATTAATAATAATAATAATAATAATAATAATAATAATAATAATAATAATAATAATAATAATAAACCCAAAACACGATAAGGTGCGCCGCCTTACCGTATCTAATGACAAACCGATCTACAGAAGCTTCCATCTTGGTAACGACGCTGAAGTTCTGCAGCAAAGCTGCTGACCTATCTTTTGTCTAATTACACACACACACACACGCACACGAGTGAAAGCCCCGCCACTCACTGAGGCGCTGCAGCTGCTCCTCGCAGTTCTTCCGCAGCCGGTCGTGCTCCTGCAGGTGCAGCGTCTCCAGGTGAGCCTCGATGGCGCCGATGGCCTTGCCGATGAGGCTCGCCAGCTGCTCCTGGAGCGAGGCGCCCGACGTCACGCTGTGCGGACTCGCGCAGCCCGGGTCGCCGCCATCGCTGCGCGTTGCAGAGAACGAAAAACAAGGAGAGATGTTCAGCGCAAAAGAAGGTACTACGACGCGAAATTTTTCTAGTTCTCTCGTTTCTTTTTTTCTCTCGTTAAATGAAGGTACAAACCTTACAAAGCTTCGAGATAATTAAACTAGCGGCAGAAGACTAGGTGGGGCGATGAAATTAGGAAATTCGCAGGAGCTAGCTGGAACCGGTTGTCGCGGGACAGGGGTAATCGGAGATCGCAAGCCTTTGCCCTTAAAATGGGCGTAAAATAGGCTGATGATGTAGATGATGAACAAGTCGAAAGTAGAACTCGGACGCAAGAAAAATCAGAAGGCACGAAACACGCCGATGACTTCCAACCCGGTTTGTTATTTTACTGCTTTACTAACTATACGGGTGCTGCAGGAGAATTTACAACACCACCTGTCTCTGTATAAAGTTCAAATGCGGTGACATCCTATCGCGCCCCGCGCGCCGCATGCTGTCGGTGCGAGAATAAAGCGTGCGCATATGAACCCGAGAAGGCCGGCGGCCTGACGCGCGCCGCCTTTCTGCGCACCCAGTGTTGGAGGTGACGGGATCGAGCACGCGCTAGGTGGGGGTCCGGGTGAGGGCGCGTCTCCCCGTTTAGGCCGGCCGTGGCGGCGCTGGCTGTCGGCGCGGCTGAGCGCATGCGCAGTTCGCGCGCACTCTTATCTCGGAGGTACTCTGCGAAGTGTGCAAGACCTGAGCGAGCCGAGATGGCTGGTCGTTTCGTGCGCACCGTATTCTCGCGAGCGTAACACTGAAGGTCGCACAATCACAAGTTTTGGAGGCGCGTTGATGCGAGAGGTTGCACCAAGCGTTCGCTCCCTTCTGCCCGCGCTCTTCGTGACGTCAGCACCACGACAGCGAGTGTATGCGTTCATCGAGTGACACCTGTTCTTGTTTGCGTATGCGTGTGACACCGTGCTTGTTAGATTAACTAGTATGCGAATGTATACTGCAATTCATAACTTTATACGCTGGATAAAACTACAAGCATTACTTCGTGTAGTTGCCTAATACTTTGCTATTGCTGTCAGTGCTTTGCCTTTAAGGTGAAGCTGCGAATTTTCTTAAACAGACGTTTTTGTACGATTTACTGACAACTACAACACAACAAAGGGGCAATAAATAAAAAATAAATAGCAAAGACAAAAGCTGAAAGTCATATTACTGCAACGCGCACGAAAGGCACCAGAAAATAGCAAAGCGAACATGATTTACATGCTGAGTTAGAGCTTACACGTTTCAAGTTTAAAACTTTACTTCTTTCTCAGGCACAGTAATGGGCGGTAGGGTGTCGAAAGTTTATTTTCGCAATATTAGTTTAATCATGTTAAGCAACTAGCGCAAACCTATAAGGCGCTTGAAAATAATACTGCCAAGCGTCAGAGCATGCTAAATATATTATTGAAATACTTGTTCTCACGAACCAGCTTCGGTTATCGCGTCATACGTCACGTATAATGACGTCATGATAACTGGCTCACTCCATTCCTGTAATCGCTACCGCTGCCACACGCAAGCGCAGCCAGCTAAAGCGATCGTAGCGCTTTCGATTTTACGGACAGCGTCGCCATATTGCCGCACGGCGTCAGCAAACGGGCAATCTTCGAATTGTGTCAAGGGGCCTCGATAATGTCGACGACAACAGGTTCGGAATTTCAAGACCAGCTCTAGTATGAAGTTAAAATGTATGTGTTTATCAACTTTCATAAGTGCTTAATGTGTGATTCTACCATGATCCGCTTTCTCTTTACTTTTTTTTGCAGTGCCTACCTTGGCGTCATTCTAGCGCCCCCTGTGCCAGCCTGGTTGCGAGCGCCCCCTTGCGCCTCGACGTCACCGTCGGTGCCAGCGACAGTGGTTGTGGTCCACGCGCCGCATCGCAGGCACTGCCTCAGCAACTGGCAGATGTCCTCGGTCAGCTGGGCGGTCAGATCCTGCGGCTTCCTTAGCTGGGACTGCGGGTCGCTGTCTCGCCGGCTGGGCTGTAGCCTCAGGTTCTGCTCCAGGCTGGTGCGTAGCTCGCGCTCCACGTCGGTGCGAACCTTGGAGAGGAGGAAAGTTGAACAACGTGAAGAAGGGAGAGAGAGAGAGAGAGATCGAAGGAGACGAAACCAGAGATGGTGCAAACAGATGCACGTATTGTTTGCTACCCTGAGGCGTGGATCGAGGGACTCTCGCAGGTGCCGACCCCGCCCTCTAGAACGCTTCTTCACTCAACACTCCACCTCGATCTGAGAAAGTAGATAGAAGTGCCACACACCGCACCGAAGTGGCCCCTGCATTCCAATGCATCTAACTGAAGTGGCCCTGTGCATAACCTACCCTAAACTAAGTTATACTACTTTAATACGTTCCCGAAAGAGAATTTTGTAACCTGATCTTTTCGGCCGCCAATCGAATGGACACGAGTAAAGGTGTGGTCGGCAAGCAACTTGTTCGTTGTGCGAACTATGGAGCAGCGTTATTTAAGCGCAGTGTCTTCTCTGATCGTGGGGTCTACTGACGTAGAAGAAAATAAAGTGAAGAAACGGAAAACAGTAGACTGGAACGGCGTATCCCTGCTGACCAACTCCTCATCACAGGAGCATCAAGGGAATTTACTGAAGAAGCGCAGTCTTCTACAATCGAGGGGTGATAGAAAAAAAAAAAACGTGGAGCTGGGATCGCCACAGGCGTAGGTAATGACGTGGCCACGGATTACTGTAGTCTGCCGGCATATAACAAGCAAGCGAAGAAACAAACAAGCACTTCTGCGTGACGATCGTGCGACTCCCAAAAGGGAGCGTGTCAGATCTTCATAAGGAGTGGAGAGAAGGGCGGCCCCTCACCTTTCGCACGAGGTCCTGCTCGACCTGACACCGAACCTCGGCCAGCTTGGACTCGTACATGGCCTGCATGCTGGGCGTCTCGCCCTCGACGCCAGCCGCCGTGGAAGCCTCGGCGTCACCCTGCAGGCGACCCATGGTCCCGCTCGAAGCGGTCGCTTCCGCCAGAGAGCGCTTCAGTTCGTTCAGCTGCTTCGCCTTCACTTCGATGTTCGCGAGAAGCGCTTCCCGCTCCGCGTTCCACGCTTCCCGCTTGCTGTTCGACTCGTCCGCGGCCTTCTTTTGAGCTTCCTCCAGCTTCGCCTGGGGAGGGAAAACATCAGCCTCAACGAAGGTCACGTCGGAAAAAGCAAAGGAAAGAGGGTTTGTTTCCAGGCCAGCTGAAAGTGCCAAGCATTGCGGGCGAGTGTAGCTGGCTGAAGACGACAGTACGCCCGAAGAAATCGACAGGGCTATCGTTCGCGAAAATAGCTGTTATAACACTATTTGTTATAACACATAGTGTTATGGGCACCCCTTATAAGGTGCCCATAAGACTATGTGGGAACAACCGACTCCCACAACATTTCGGGTAAGCACTCGCAATCGTCTCTCAATACTCGGGCTCGGCCCTACTCATACCTCCGAGTACACTCGCAACTCACCACATTCGTGTCGCACTCGAGTCAATTTGTCAGAGTGAGGACGGTTCTGGGTAGGCGCGCTGCCCGCATTTGTCGTTACAACCCTCCCCCCTCCACTTTCTCCCTCGTTTAAATGCTCACTTTTCGGCACATCGAGAGGACGCGTAGCCGCGTACGAAGCGCAAAAGACTCGCCTGCAGCGCCTGCGCGGTGGTCTCGGAGGCCCTCTTCATCTCGCCCAGCTGCGCCACCTCGTGCTCCCGGGCGGACAGCTCCGCGGCCAGCTGCTCCCTCTGCTGGGCGAGCTGGTTCTGCAGCGCCGTGACGTCGGCGCGCAGCCGCTCGGCGAGCACGCTGCGCATGCTCAGTTCGTCCTGCAGCTTGGCGATCGTCGACTGGGCGCAGTCGATCGAGTCCTTGTCCACCTCCGGCTGGCCGCACAGCTGGGCCTCGAGATCGGCGACCCGCTGCCGCCACCGCTCCTCGATGTCGCGCAGCGCCTGCTCGAAGCGGGCCCGCAGCCGCTCCAGCGGCTCCCGCTGCGCCTCGCCCAGCTCGTCGGCGTCCAGGGTCAGCTGGTACGCGTCGGCCACGCAGGGAAGGATGCCTGCGCAGTCGTCGTCTCGCGTGATTTCGTCGTTCCCGAAACTTCCTTTTTTTTTCCCTGCCCAACTAGAAGACGCAGGAAATTAATAAAACTGCTTATCTGTTTCCGCTTATGTTAAAACCAACGTTCCTTTTACCCCAACCTTGCCCCGTCATCCTTGAAACTTATTTTCCCAACGCGAAGACGCAAGAAATCAAGAAACATACTTATCCGTTTCTGGAACTGCAGAGGCCTAATTCACAATCTAGGTGACATCAAAGACATCATAAATAAATTATCACCAGTAGCATTCTGCCTTCAAGAAACGAACCTGGGACCCAAACATACACATTTTCTTAAAGGTTTTACTGTCATAAGAAAGGACCGCGAGCACTCCAGCCGTCTATCAGGAGGTGTCGCAATTATCGTCCAAGGTGGCATCCCCACACGGAACGTTTCACTACAAACTGCGTTTGAGGCAGTAGCCGTCACTGTTTTAACTTTTAAGACTGTCACCATATGTTCGTTGTACATCCCTCCCCATACCCATTTCACAACTCGAGACATGGAAAATTTAATTAGCCAGCTGCCGGAGCCTTTTGTTTTAGTTGGAGATTTTAATGCTCATTGCACTCTTTGGGGCAGCAATAAGAATGACCCAAGAGGCCAACTTATCGAAGATTTCATTTTGACAAACAACATTTGTCTTTTAAATTCAGGTGCACCAACTCATTTTTCACCGAGTTCACGCAATTTTAGCTGCCTCGATTTAGCCTTTTGCTCTCCGGACATTTTTACAGATTTTAAATGGGATGTACTCGAGACTTCATATGGCAGTGATCATCTACCTGCCATAATCAACCTCACCTCAACGCTACCCATTATATCGCACAAACCACGCCAATGGAAATTACAAATGGCAGACTGGGCTGTTTTTACAGAAAGTGCCAGGCTGGAGGAGCTTATTGTAACAAACTTAAGCATTGACGAAATTAATGAAAAATTTACTAACAGTATTATTTCTGCAGCTGAAAAGGCCATTCCACAATCTTCTGGCGTTGTTCGCAAAAAGTTAAATCCTTGGTGGACACACGAGTGTACCATAGCAAAAAAGCTGCAAAATAAGTCCTGGGGAATTTTACGCAGGTACCCAACCCATAACAACTTTTTAACTTTTAAACAAGCCAAAGCGAAAGCTCGATACATTCGGAGACAGGCAGAAAAATCTTCCTGGCAAAAATATGTATCAACAATTAATAGCACCGTCACATCCAAAAGGATGTGGGAACAGGTCAGGAAGTTTAAGGGGGACTACACACCATACACGATACCAATACTCACACCTTCAGGCACTCAGACAACACTACAAGAACAAGCGAATATACTTGGGGAACACTTCTATAACGTCTCTAGCTCGGCTAATTATACAAACAGGTTCTTAAATTACAAACTATCTGCAGAAAAACAGAAACTACCAACTACTTGTACGTCAAGCGACGAATACAACGCTCCATTTACGTTACAAGAGCTTAACAGGGTTCTCTGTGCTGGCAAAAAAACTGCAGTAGGTCCTGACCGCATCCATTATTCTATGCTCGCACACTTGTCCCAAGCATCCGTAGGTGCTCTCCTTAATTTTTTTAACAAAATATTTGAATCCGGAAGCATGCCAAAATGCTGGAAAAATGCAATAGTTGTGCCTTTTTTAAAAACAGGAAAATCCGCCACATCCCCAAGCAGCTTTCGACCCATTGCCCTGACAAGTTGTTTGGCAAAATCGTATGAGAGTGTCGTAAATGCGAGGTTAACATTCACGCTTGATAAACGGAACTCCATCGATTTTCACCAGTGTGGCTATAAGAAAGGGTGTTCAACGACAGACCACCTCGTCCGACTTGAACACGAAATACGTGAAGCATTTTTACACAAACAGCACTGCCTGGCGGTGTTCTTCGACCTAGAGAAAGCGTACGACACCACGTGGAGATTTGGAATCTTACGTGACCTCGCCGCGTTAGGAATCCGTGGCAAAATGCTAAACTGTCTGGCTGATTTTATGTCCAACAGAACATTCCAAATCCGTCTAGGCACTGTGCTCTCGCGCACATTTATCCAAGAAAACGGCGTGCCACAAGGTTGCGTACTTAGCACAACACTTTTTATAATAAAAATGAACTCTGTCAACAAAGTAATTCCCACCTCTGTTATGCACTCCATATATGTCGATGATCTGGAAATAGCGTGCCGCGGCTCTAACTTACGAACATGTGAAAGGCAACTACAGATAACAATAAATAAACTAATGGAGTGGGCTGAGAAAAATGGCTTCCGCTTCTCCACTCAAAAAACCGTTACCTTGCTATTTTCGCAAAAACGAGGGTTGTACTTAGACCCGGATTTAAGATTGAATGATGTCGCGCTGCCGGTAAAACAAGAATACAAATTCTTGGGAGTAACCTTTGACAAAAAACTAAACTTTCTTGCCCACATTAAAGCACTAAAAATTAAGGCAAATAAAGCATTGAATATCCTCAAAGTGTTATCTCATAAGCACTGGGGTTCTGACCGAACGTGTCTTTTACGCATTTATCGGTCTCTTGTTCGTAGCCTTTTAGACTACGGCTCCATTGTTTACGGCTCAGCCAGACAATCCTACATCCAAAGACTTGATCCAGTACATAACCTTGGACTGCGACTGGCAAGTGGTGCCTACAGAACTTCACCCATTGAAAGCTTATACGTCGAGTGTAATGAACCCTCCTTACAGCAGCGCAGAGCATTACTCACTTTTTCCTACGTACTCAGAATTCAGTCATCACCGCAACACATATGCTACAACATCCTCACACAATGCAACTCACGCTTACACTACACAAATAAACCGAACGTGATTAAGCCACTTGTCCTGCGGTATGAACAATACTGTCGGGATTATGACATTCCCCATAGAGTCCTCCAGGTTGCCAAGAAACCACAACGGCTGGCACCGTGGTGCGATTTCACACAGTTGTGCGACTGGACATTGACTCATTTAAAGAAGAAAGACACCCCACGCGAACACATTACACAAGAATTCCGTGCACTTCAGGACAAATATGAAAATAACATGCAATATTACACTGATGGCTCTAAAACAAAAGAGCACGTGGGTGTGGGGGTCGTAGCGGAAAATTGGGAAACAAGTATTCGATTACCACAACACGCTTCTGTGTTCACGGCTGAAGTTTACGCTATCTGGGTTGCTGTTAAAAAGATTATAACTGATAAACACAAACATGCAGTCATATACACAGACTCTTTAAGCTCACTGAAGGCTCTACAGTTGAAATCTGAGTGCGAACCCCTGATAGGAGACATTCTAAACATGTTGGTGCTTAACGAATACGGGAGGTCAATTCGTTTCTGCTGGGTCCCAAGCCATGTTGGGATACCAGGTAACGAAGCGGCTGATAGATGTGCATTGATGGCAGCGCACAAAGATATTACAAACACGAAACTCCCATATAATGATAGCATCCGCGCAATTAGAAAAGCCCTAACGGTAAAATGGCAACGCGAATGGGACCGTTGTTCTGACAACAAGCTACATCTCACGAAACCCATAGTTGCGGAGTGGAAGTCATGCTATCATCAGGAGCGGTTCATCGAAGTAGTTTTGTGCCGACTACGCATCGGGCACACACACCTCACGCACAATTACCTACTTAGGAAAGAAGACACACCAACATGCGAGAAATGTCAACAGCCACTAACAGTTATACACATATTACTCACATGCACGCAGATTGAAACACACAGACGAGCACTCTTGAAAAAATTATATGAACAACACATATCGTTACACCCTGCTCTAATTTTAGGCGATGATCCACTGGTCCCATTTTGTGACGTCCGTAAATTTTTAGACGACACTGGATTTTTACATAAAATATAGATTATTAACAGAGCCTTTTCCTTCATTCACTGGATTTTAAAACACCTCGTGTTTGGCGCAGCATAGCCTCAGCCGCTTTTGCGCCATTAAACCCCATTTAACTAACTAAATTATCCGTTTCCCCGTCTTTTCAAACCCACGTTCCTTGTATACTACCAATTACCACGCCTGTGCTATTTTTCACGCCGCAAATTTATTTGCTACCCTATACATGTGCCTAACGATCCAATTATGCGTTCGTGTTGCTTTTGTAGATAGTACGACAAATCGATCGTAAGTAATCATTGCCGTTAAACCCATGGATCTCTGGGATAAGCCACGAGTTCGAGGGTCCCAACTACATATACTCATGCATCACCATGGGGCAATCTGAGATAATAATAATAATAATATTTGGGGTTTTACGTGCCAAAACCACTTTCTGATTATGAGGCACGCCGTAGTGGAGGACTCCGGAAATTTTGACCACCAGGGGTTCTTTAACGTGCACCTAAATCTAAGTACACGGATGTTTTCGCATTTCGCCCCCATCGAAATGCGGCCGCCGTGGCCGGGATTCGACAATCTGAGATAAACTTGTATCCCACTTTATCCGTCTTTTTCATCCATCTTAAATTTGTTTTTTAAAATATTTATTTAGCATCTCCTTCATTTCATCGTTGGCTTGAAAATCACTGGCGTTCTCCTTTTTCTTTCCCACTTAAATTACGAGGGGGTCCAACGTAAACAGGTATAATAGCCGCCGCCTTTTTGTGAACTCCGCGTACTCGTGAACTCCTCACGAACTCCTCATGATCGACCCGAATTAAACGCCGTCTCAGTCGGGCCGTGCTGTTCAGGGAAAGCTACGGGTCCTCGACGTGTCCATTACCGGCATCGTTAGCTTAACTCCCAAGTCCACCAAAGGGGGCTGAGACATTTCGCTGGGACGGGTCATTGCCTCAGCCTTCAGTCAGGCAACCGTATTAAGCGAAGAACTTCAAAATCTCAAACAGATCATCTAATATCTTGCAAGCACGAGATTGTGCCTCGTTTTCCACGGCCGGCATTGTTACACGGACTCCCGTGAGACGCTCGGGAAAGCGAACCATGAGAACGACTCACTCACTGTCTTTCACTAATCCTTCCGAGCTCGACACCGTTTTAATTATCACAGATGAATCAGCGTAGCGCAATCGGCGAATCCCTCTGCCTACGCGGGCGGTTCTCGTCGCCAGAGTCGCACAGGTTTTGTTGCACTGCGCTACGCGGGGTCACTGAGGTGAAGTACGAACCCAAGGGGAAACGAAAACTCTCTACAATAGCTCTTCCCTGCACTACATGCGCCGAAAGCGCATCCTGACAGACGCGGCGCGAACGCTCTTCAAATTCCTCCCGCCATACGATGCTCTGCAGCAGGCGATTATCCCTTAGTTCACGTCTTGTTATTCCGATAGGCGCTTAGCGTCGCCTATCCCATGCTTCTGAAAGGGACACTAAATAGAAACGGTAAATCAATTCGAAATGGCAAAGCGTTCCTTCAAAAGAATATTTTCGTTAATTTCGTGGGAATAGGTCGATTAAGAGAACAGGAAATGTAGACTCAAAGTTTCGTTTTTTTTTTTTAGATATTTCGGCACGACAGAAATCCCCTATAATTGCCACGTTCACTCTCTCTGGCTCCTTTACTTCCATCTTTACTCGCGGAAAATTAACGAGGCCCGAGCAAACAATGTGAAAATCCATGACGTCACCGCAAGTTGGTGCGCGAACATTACCGCGGCGTCGCCACTAGTCTTTATTCACTGCGTCTTTTCTAACTCGACGAGTCTCCTTTCACGGTAAGAGTGGTCTTTTTTTTTCAATTTTTTTGTGTCTGTGGAAGAGTAACTTACCAATACAGCTTTAGCTGCTCTCTTTTTCTCTCTCTTTAGAGCCTCTTCTTAATTACACGTCTAGCAAGCACAACAAGCCACGGTACTGTATGGTTGAGCCGGATGAAACGAGAAGAATGCACGCTTTTTCACGTGAAAAGCTTCAGCGAAGCTTCACGGAAGGATTAGCGCGGCGCACAATGGGGCGAGCTCTCCTTCTCCTCCTCAGCCGCCTCCTCCTCCATTCTGTGGAACACGCAGCCCGGACGTCGTTGATAGAATGCGTAAGCGCGATTGAACGAGGACATAGATAATAATAATAATATTTGGGGTTTTACGTGCCAAAACCACTTTCTGATTATGAGGCACGCCGTAGTGGAGGACTCCGGAAATTTTGACCACCTGGGGTTCTTTAACGTGCACCTAAATCTAAAGGAGGACATAGATAGAAACAGATACACAGAGGCAGCGCTATCTCTGTGTATCTGCTTCTTCCTACGTCGTCGTTCACCCGCGGTTACGCACTCTATCATGAATTCAAACCAACTAGCACGCCAACCCGTCTTAACGGATGTCCCTACCAATTGGTTGTACACGAGGCACTGTATTTAAAACTTTCGATAACTGCACTGCGCGAGGTCGGCGAAGTTAAGCGTACTCAATAAGCACTATAAGGTGTGTCGCATCCCAGTGGTGCACGGTACTTCTACCCTCACGATCGATCCTTACGGCGTTTACACTTCATCAGCAAAAAATAATAATAATTTTATCTTCTAATAACCAGAAGCGGTCGTCGCCGAAAGCACGTGGTCTACGTGACTCTGGTTCCCAATGTAAAATTACAAGGGCGCTTCCATCTAGACGATGATATCCCACTAGTACTTGCACGCAACAACTTCATTTGGCATGAAGGGTTGCAGATTTATTTACCCTTAGGCTATCTTAGAACTGTACTGCAAATATGTACTGTCTTAGTTAAATATGGAGATGCTTTCCCCAACAGTCAGCGAGAGTAAACATAAAGTCGTCCATATAGACTTCACAAACGAATGCTTATGCGCTAATTCATGCGGTTTATCTATTATTTACATGCGGCCGTCTTCGGTAGGTCGATCAAATGGTAAAAGGAGCGTTTGTAGATTTCCAAAAGACAAACTCCTAGCGAATTTACGTATACAACGCTAAATATTTTTATGAGGGAGGCTTGCGATCATCCTAGCAATCCTGCATTTTCCCACGTCACACTGCGACCCCTTCTCCACCAGGTTCGAGTTGCAGACACCGAGAACACGTTAATACAAAAAAAATATTAATTAGTGCCAGGAAATTAACTACCCCGAACTAGGTGATTTGGTAAACCGCTCCTCAGCCATCCCGATGCCACACATCTTGCGGCATCAGGATTCCGTCTGTTCTTTAAAGTCCATAATTGCATAAGGATGACGTTTTCATTATCCGTAAAGGAATCCGTAACTAGGAACGCCAAAATCTACGCATGCTGGGCAGTAATAAATAGATAAAAAATGTGTTGCAATCAATAACGCTTTACAGCCAGCAACACAAAGATGAGAACACAGCGAATAAGCGACGTGCCATGCGTTAAGCGCTTTAAACTAAATCTAAGTAAACTAGACAATTTAACTAGCACTGCGTTCAAGTTAAACGACTTACTATGAGACGAGTGAGCGAGCGTGAGTTCGTGCCACAAACCTGCAAAGAAGTTGCGTTAGAAGAGAGGAGAAGTCATTCAGCCATCACCACGTTTCACAGGAACAAGCCATGCCACATCACCGTTTTGCACTCGGCAAGCTTTGCCAAAGGAAAGTGTTAAAGCAACAATGCAAACAAGTACGTCAGTCACCTCTCAATGCATCTGAGACATTGCAAGAAAGTCTCACATTGCACGATTAGAAAGCGCAGCAGAAATGAAGAAGGAAAAGAAAAAGGAAGCAGTGATACGGAAAGAAGGAGGGATTGGCATTACGAAGTACATGATGCGACAATGTGAAAGGGAACACCGCCTTTAACGTTTTGTTCATACCTTTTGTTTCCGTTCCTGCGCTGAAGGAAGTTGCAATATTGCAGGGAGAGGGGCGGGCTATAGAACAAATGTTCCCTTTCACACTAACGCACTGTGTACAGTACAGTACCTCTTAAAAGTAACACAAAATTTGCGCTTCGTTACCGAATACGACTGAAGTATGGCCTGAAGGCAGGGCGACAACATTTTAATGCGTAGGTGTCAGCCCAATGTGTCCCATCAGCCAGTTTCTTCCCCTGATAAAGCGAAAGTGCTTCAGTTATACAGTTGAAACTCGATTTAACGAAGTCATATGACCACGCTCAAATTATTTCGTTAAATCGGGAAGTTCGGAAAATTGAATAAGGAATTTTTTTTCACTCCTTTGAAATCTAACATTGTAACGTAGCGACACCTAAAAAATACCACGGTCTTATATTTGCCGCTAACCAGAGCTTGCGCGTGTAGAAAGCCCACGGGGGCGGCCCAACCACCGTTGCCTCCAGCGCCTTATTTGGTTGTAGCGCAAGTTGAACAAGGACATCAGAAAGGCACATCTGACACATACAGCGCTAACTTTGAACAACAGGTTTATTTCCCGTTCTTGTCGCTCTATATAGACCCGCTAAACGTCATACAAGACATGCAAAATTTCGGTAAAAAAAAAAAAAAAACTGGGAACCACATGTAAGCCACACGTTTACCGAACCACACGTTTACCGAAATTTTTCACGCGTTGCATGACGTTTCCAGGGTACATATACAGCGACGAGAACGGGAAATAAATCTGTCGTTGAAAGTTAGCGCTGTGTGTGTCAGACGTGCCTTTCTGCTGTCCTTGCTCAGCTTGCGCTACAACAAAATAAGATATGGCGCACCAACAAGCCCCCATAGCTATCCTCATCCCCTAGCGCCATCTGGTGCGTAAAAACACTACCTACGCCCGAGTCCGTTGTTCCGTGCACGGGCGTGGCGTGCAGCATCGTGAAAATACAGCTAAGTCACGTGACTTGGGTGCCTAGATGTTATGACGCGATAGCGCTGGAGCACACGTGCGAAGAAAAACCCGTCAGCATAAAAATTAGAGATAAATCGCCGCTTTCTTTGTACTCATTTATCTGTGGGAAAGTTTCGCTATATCGGGTTTAACGCAAGCTAGTTTCGATAATTCAGGTTGACGACATCGTCGAACCTGATGGGTACCGGCCGGGGAAACTGAAATTTCTTCGATATATCGAGAACTTCGTAAAATCGAGTTTCGTTAGATCGAGCTTTAACTGTACTGGCTCTATCACGAGCTAAGCATTCCGTTTAAGAATGTAAGGTACTGTAAGGCGGAAAGAATTAGTGGCAGCGTTAGAAGTTCAGTCACACAAGAAACAGCACAAGCAAAGCTTATTACAATTATTATTGTTATTAGCATGATTATTATTCCGTCAAAATATTCACACAGTTTTCAAATTTCGCCAGCTTAGCTGTATAAACAGAACACGTGGTCGGTAAAGCAGAAAAACATGTAGCTCTAAGCACTGCGTACAGCAGCTGCAGGTACATTTTTATTCATTATTTCAGTCATTTAAACGAAGAAAAACGTTTCAACCAACAAGGTAATTAGCACCAACTTCAGTTAATTTGACTATTATTTAATAAGTAAAACACCAACGCATCAATGTACAGCCTGCTTTTTCATACCAATCTACAAAAAGAATGTATAAAAACCAATGAAAATCCAAAAACAAGAAAAGGTTACATCCTAAATAGACAACGAAAAGATCGGATAATCGTATAACTGTACGTAGAAGTTGACATGGCAGAAATAGGCTCTGCAGATTCTCAGAAAACAAAATATTATCTTCAAAAATATTAAGAAAGCTTCGTAAAAGTGGCGTCAAGGATCTCACCAATCTCTCAGCAAGATAATGGGCAAGCGCGCGGGGGTTGGGGGGGGGGGGACAGAAGGGGATAATGCATAGAGAGTGCAAAGCGACAACACATGCGCGTCAACGTTCATGAAGGAAAAAAAAAGAGAACTAAGAAATAAGCTGCCTGGAACCTATCGCGATACGCACGAACATAACGAGTAAGGCGGCGCAGCATCCACAAGCAGGCAAGGAAAGCACAATGCCAGGGAGAAGTCGGCAGCAAAGTGGGGATGACATTGAAGAAGCAGCCGCTACCTTCGAAATGGAGGAGAGACACGGCCAGAGTCCGAAAAAAACCGTCCCAAGAGAAAGCGGACAACTTCCATTCGCGCTATTAGATTTCACCGCACCACACGCCGCACTCTCCACGATCCAAGAAGCAAAGATAACGGAGCCTGTATTATGAAGACCACTGAGAACGGGACTTGGTTCCTTCGTGTTCGTCTTATTTTTTTCTGTTTCGTCGTTTTATAACCGTAGCGCAGGTGAAACGAAACGAATGACACTAATAAAACGAAAGAAGTAAAGGAAAACGGAAGCAAACGATCATCAACGTACTCAAACTGGCAAAGAAGGAATATATGTACGCACAAATGTGCACGCGAAATCGCAAATAAAAAAAATAAAGCACAATTCCTTCGTACATATAAGCGACGAAGCGGAACATAAGCACGGACAGTCGAGGGAACGCCGAGGGACCGACATACTGCGGGCAGAGCGCCACATGGCGGCAACGTATATATATATATATATATATATATATATATATGAACCGCGGGGGGATGTAGAGACACGAAATCCAACACCCCGCTCGGATCTTATGGCGATGATAGATCGATTATAAGGGGACAACAGAAACCCAAATTGTAATGCAATCAACGCAATGAGCGAGAAATGATGATCTGACCAGGGCAGGTGAGGTGGTGAGAAAGCCGAGAGAGAGAGAGAGTCGAAAGATGACACGAACGAACGCAGGAAACGCGGGAGAGCGGGACGCGAACGCGAAACAGAAGTACGAAAGAAGGCTTTAGCAGAAGACAAAGTGGAGTTAAACGTGATGGCGTCTGGAATGGCGGTATATTAGGGAAGGCTCTCGGCAAGAAAAGTTGGGGTGCTGCAGCTCAGAGAGCAAGCAGAAGGAGAGGCAGCTTGCCACGAAGTGGGGCGCATAAGTCAACGCGTATTATAAGGCAGCTTAGCAAAAAAAATAATATCAAGAAAAAAAAAGTCTCGGCCGATGGGCGGCAAAATGGCGGCGGCGCGGACGGCAGTTATGGAAGATAGAAGAGGAATGCAGACGAGGCAGACGGCAGCGGCGGCGGAAGCAGACGACGGTGAAGAACGCAAACAGAAGAAAAGAGCAGACGACAAGCAAGAAGACCACAGAGGAAGCTAAAACAATGAAAATTATGGCCAGCGACGGAGCGAGCCGAGCGAGAATAGAAAAGAAGCAACGAGAGAAAGAACAATAAACCAAATAAAGGCGGAGAAATATGAAAGGGTGCAGTACGAAATGAACAACCCCACAAAATGGTTGAACCAACTCAAGCGTAAGTGGGTTCCAAGAAAGGCAGAGAGAGAGAGAAAAAGAAATGTATATTATAAGGAAGGACGTTAAGGAGCTTCACGTTCTAGCCTCCTTTTTCCCCCGCACATAATGTCGCGGGAAAAGAAAGGCGAAGACAAACGGACACCCCTAGTGAACGCGAACGAGATTATGAACTAAGATATGGCTGAGAAGATAAAGAAGTAAACGTGCTCAAGATTGAGAGGCAGAGAAGGAAGGAAGTGAAGAAACCTTACCCTCGGAGCCAGTGCTCGCGGAGAAGCCGGCTCGCTTGCGAATCTTGCCGGCAATAGGGATGTCGTCATCCGACTCCTCTGCGGTGCAGGTAGGGTTGGGCCAGGAATACGGGAGAAATGGGGGAAAGAGGGATTGGGAAATCGGGGAAACCGGGAGCAGAAAGACAACGAAGGCACTGAGTAAGACACCAATATGAGGTAACATAGCGTGAAAGACCATGCAGATCAACGTTCGCTTCATTTCGTTTTTTTTTTCTTGTTCTCTTGACCTTTTTGACACGTCTGCAGATCACTCGGTTCCTTTCACTGGGACGGTGTTAGGTGAGAGGTTGCTAAAGAATAGAAGAATGATATATTTACCGGCACAAAAAGACTAATACACAATAAGGATAGAAACCGACGACGACCTTACTGTGTGCCAATCTTTCTTGCGGTAAATGGCGACCAATAATAATAATATTTGGGGTTTTAAGTGCCAAAACCACTTTCTGATTATGAGGCACGCCGTAGTGGACGACTCCGGAAATTTCGACCACCTGGGGTTCTTTAACGTGCACCTAAATCTAAGCACACGAGTGTTTTTGCATTTCGCCCCCATCGAAATGCGGCCGCCGTGGCCGGGATTCGATCCCGCGACCTCGTGCTCAGCAGTGGCGACCAACTATGCCAACAATATGCTCTCGCGATGGTGCGGGATGGCGTAAAAGCCATTTGCGCGTGAGGTTCATAGACCATGAATTTAGCGAACGGTACGAAGCTCTTCCTCGACTTCATCGTACGGACGGATGGATGAAACGGTGTGGCGGTGTTAACAGTATTTACCCAGTGGAGAATGGCACCCTTCTCTGACTCCTCTATTCAAATGAAGAGGGCCCTGCTAGCAAGTACCGCTTACAGTTATTGTATAGGCTTCTTTAGGGACCCACAAGGAAGCCTACACAGCTGCTCTAGTGACGCCCCCTGATGATTTGTACGCCACGAGAAGTCGATTGAGAAACGTCCCCGTTTTTGAGCGCACGCTCAGAGCAACCGTTGTAATATTTCCCCCCAGAAACCGCGGAGGTGCGCTATAAAATAAAAAAAAGGATGAAAACGCAGCGATCGTTTCAATCGACAGGCGGTGTTGGATAACCTACCTCACCACTGTAGTAAAATCTGATTACCTCAAGCAGGCTCGGGGATTGTTTATCACCGTCTATGTTCAAAGGGATTGTAAACAGAAAGCATCATGATTAGGGAGCCTGCTTACCAAAGTAGAGGAGTAGAGCGTTAAGTGAAGGAGCGTTGTAAAATAAGGGTTAAGTATACACACACAAAAACGGTTTAAAACAAGAACAGCGCCACTAGATATGGACAAGTTGTGCTGGTTTCGTTCAAAATACAATGTTGCAAGCTGTTTTCAAAGAAAAGAACAAGATAAATCTACTACACGAGTGGTACTAGCCGACTTCTGCTACTCGTTGCATAGCTTGCATGCAGTTGTCTGTTTCCAATCGGATGCCGCTGCAAGGATGTTCCCCATTCGACGTCATGAACATGAGTGGCGCTGGCTAACGCACCTAGCGCTAGGTTCTAGTACATGCATACAAATTCCCCAAGGAAGCGGACGGGGGGGGGGGGGGGGGCTCAGCCACCGCAGTATTGTCATATTATCGAGCATCGCGAGTGTCATGCGGAGGTAGCGAGTTCGGGAAGTTGCCCGTTCTTCAATACTTGTCGCAAATTCAACCCTCACTGACAATAGGCACTGTCCGAAACACACCGTCTGTGATGCGTTTACCCCTGAGCAATTGCTTCCTGCGATAGCAGTCAACGGGAGCATGGCCTTCGAGACTGGTTGAGGACACCGTCGCTGGGGCGTGGATTTGGACAAAGCCTAATAGTGCTGCATTTCAGCCCGGACCTCTCCCCCCCCCCCCCCCAAAGAAAAAAAAGTTTAATTAGTCCTATTCTTTTCTTGGCTTTGTCACATCGCTGCTGCTAAAAAATTGAGCCCCTCAGTTTCTCCGAATACTCGATCCCGTCCTGATGTCAGGACATTACAAAGAATGACTGTGCGAGTAAACAAAAAAAAAAGGAAAGCGGTAGATTTCAAGCTTAAAGTTCGGAAACGCAAGGACAGCGATAAAGTTTGCGGTGCTGGCGTTACTATAATAAGACACAAAAATAACTTAGGAAACATAAAGGACGCCGAGATTAAGCGCCAGGGAAACATGTCACCAGAATTTTTGCGCAACTAACTAGACGGATGATGCCTATAAATAACAACGACAGCAGCCTGCGTCCTCAAGGGTGAAGCAGAAAAGAAAAGAGAAACTTGAATCAGTCGAGTTCCTGGGTTGGGCAAGGACGCGAAATACCGTAGCTTTGCTGCGTGTGTTTAACTTATGTTATTTTACTAGAACACTTTTCCAGAGCGTATCCTGATAAATCAAAAAAAAAACGACATGGTGCCACCTCTGCGTCGCAATGTTCCATGTCGTCTGGAAATGACGAATGAGACCCAGGGGGCGCTCAGGTGCAAGGTTCTCAACGGCGCCGCCTCGTGAGGGTTGAGAAAAATTGCCGCGAAAAAAGAAAGAAATAAAGAAAAACAGTGTCGGTGGTGCCAATACAATTTCGTTCGCTAGGGCAGGAAACGTATGCTTCCAAGCAGCACAGGACTGTACCGTACTTACAAGTGAAAAAAAAAGTGAACATGCATATCTAGAATGTGGTGGCAAGCAGACGACATGGAAAAAACAACAAGAAGGAAAAGGCTAGGAAGAGGAGCGCTGTGGGTTAACGCAGACGACAATCGTGAAACAGACGACAACAGTGATACAGAAGACGAAGCAGAAGTGCTGCAGTTAGGAAGAAGCACATACGTACACCGTGGCTAAAACAAACGCTAGAGTTTAAAATTGAAAAAAAAAAAGAGCGGACAACGTAAGAGCAGAAGTCGTATGGATCTGCAGAAGCGTATACGGCGGGCCAAATATAAGCAGAAGTTAAAACTGACGTAAAACGTCTAAGAGGGACATTAAAGACAGATGAAATGAAGCCGCAAATACGAAAGAAGGTACGGGCCCAATAAATCGGGCGCTGCTTCCGGCAAAAAACTGAAAGGAATAAAGAGGGAAGGGGGAGCGTGTGTATATATATATATATAAATGACGTTTTCCGTCTTCATTTCACGCTTGAACGATGGCTCGATGAAAACCGCGGAAACGTGCTCGCCGGAACCGGAAGCGTGAACGCACACCGAGGATGGAAGAACCACGAAACACTACGGTTTTTATTGTTTATGATTTTCTTCGTATTCTTTTCTTCCCCTCTGGCTTCTGTCGATTTGTCTCGATTACGCTACAGGTCACGCGCAGGAGTTATAATGAACGAGACTGCGTCGTCTGTTATTTCGAGCCGTTCATAACTCGAGAGGCACAGTAGTACAGTGTGTCCCAGCTAACGTTAGCCAAGTTGGTAGAAAAGCGACAATATAAAAAAAATTACACGCGGAACCTCCTGTGGGCATTGTCTAAATGATGCTTAAGTGTTTGCTACGAACCACCTGCTGTTTCGTCGTCATATGCTTTCACTATTTGGTGTAATTGCGAGAAACACTGCGAAATAATCACGAAACTGAGAAGCGCGGTTGCAACACCGAAATGTTAACTGAGACCAGAATGAGACGACGAGAAAGAGGCGAGTAGTAGCCATGTTCACACATGCTATATACCATGGTGAGTTTGGATGACGCTGCTGCTTCGTGGAAGAACAACACTGGCCGACGCGCGCTGTAGTACGTGACGTAATTGAACAGTGCATACAGTGTATACAGTGCAACAGTGGACTACGTGACGTAATTGAACAGTAGACGCCTCCTCTCGAAGCGAACCATAATTAACCGCACTCCGGCGGCGGCTACGTATGGAGTGGCCGCACGGGCCCTATCTTGAACACGATCTGCGATGGGGACAGAGTGCGACGAGTGCTGATAGCTTCGTGTGCGCTGTGTTCTCGCCACTTGGGTCGCGTTGCAGCGAGAGGCAGCATGGCGGTCAACTCGGTCGCTGTTGCGGGCCCCATTTTGAAAGCAATCTCGTCTTACGTGACGTACGGATGGCCGGGTTTCTTCGTTGGATAGGCACAGAAATGCTTATGCACTTTAAAAATCGCAATGCAAGATAGGATACTTCAGTCTTCGGCCATCAGTGGTCCGACGATAAAACACCGTAAGTCTTACAATCGTTTCTTGCGCCGTATGTTTCAAATCTTTATTTTCTGTTTTCATCTTGGCTAACTTTAGTTGGAACGCCCTATATGGCACCCGCTTTAATGCGAATAAGGAGCCGATGTCGTTAAAAAAATTTAATTATGGGGTTTTACATGCCAAATCACTTTCTGATTATGAGGCACGCCGTAGTGGAGGACTCCGGAAATTTGGACCACCTGGGGTTTTTTAACGTGCACCTAAATCTAAGTACACGGGTGTTTTCGCATTTCGCCCACATCGAAATGCGGCCGCCGTCGCCGGGATTCGACCCCGCGACCTTGTGCTCAGCAGACTAACACCATAGCCACTGAGCAACCACGGCGGGTTTAGCGCATGTCGTTATGAATATTGTATATCATTGTGAACATTATTTACCATTGCGAGGAAAGTACTCGTATGGGTTCCGAAATTTCAGTTAACTTTTGACTCGGTCAGTGACTTTGTGTAATTTCTTATACGCTAAGTGACTAAAGTTTTAGTCGAACTCTTGATTATAGCATAAGTGCCATCTGAATTTTTTGCTCCTACTCACAGCTCATTAATGCTTCTTTTCTTCCTTCGAGTATTGCCAGTTCCAAGTTTTGAATAACATATACGAGTTGTTTGTTATCTTGCAAGGAGGTTCTAGACAATGGTTCTTTCGAGTGAGTACTCCCTGTCAACTACAAAACAACCTTTGTTTTCAATCTACGTTTGTCAATGTCATTAAACCTCGGAATGGACTTCTATATTGAATTGTTAAAAATGAAAACGCGCTAGCATTTACAAAAGTGTGCATTTTCATATTTTAAATGTAATCAGCACGGTTTTCCATATGCAAGCGCAATATCCGCACGAGTTTGGATGTCATGAATCGTTTTAGTCAGGCCTAATTTTGATATGCCAGTTATAGTTAGAAGAACAAGTCCAAGTAATCATGTTATCAGGCAAGTTAATATGAAAGTTGGAGTAGAACTTCATTGCACATTCCTCCCTTAACATTTAATAACATCGATGGTAAGTGAAGTTTATTAACATACGAACTAACGACAAATAATCGAAATATCCAGGCCGGCGCAATTTCTACAATCGCTCAGAAAAGAAAGAAAGAAAGAAAGAAAGAAAGAAAGAAAGAAAGAAAGAAAGAAAGAAAGAAAGAAAGAAAGAAAGAAAGAAAGAAATAAAAACGCCGGTTAAGAAGGACCGTCAAGAAATAAATCTCATATAACAGTTGTCTCATATCAGAGTGTCATAATCTCATAAAAAAGAGTGTCTAATGTATAGCGTGCGTAATCCGGCTATCTTCGAGAAAGAAGAGAGTGCTTTACTAAAACGGAAATTCAGGCTAGTTGGCCTTCTATGACAGGAGAATCACCCTGCATTTGACAAGGGACTACCGCAGAAACTGCTGCAGTCCCTTGTCTCAAGCGTTGTGATTCAAGTGCCAAGAAAAAAAGAAACGTTCGAATTGGCAAGGAATTTCGAGCCTGAGGACAAACCCCGTAACATCTCTGTTACCCGGTATACTAGAACGCTCCTCCGCAACAACCTCGATTCTAGAGTGAGGTGCCACCTTTCTTTTACCACTGAAATGGTCATTAGAACCAGTGGAAGGCAAATTCTGGTCGCAAACATTGTGACCGCGTTGCTCTAGGCTTCTGCTCAAATGCACAGGAACGGAGTACTTCGCAAGCGACTTCTCATCATGGGAATCGCCGATGAGAGTTATTAAAACACATTGTCGTATTGCCTACCGTTAACACTCGGTTTGGGGATTGCTGGCACACAAATCTGATTGGAGCGCTCATCGGTCTCATGAGGAGATAAGCTAGAGGCGATGTGTGTATTAGCGGAAATAAAAGGAAGGGAACAGACTGATTACGGTATCGTCTTAGGCACAGGTAACATTACGAGGTAAAGCAAGGATCAGCGGAGTGCTGGCTAATGATATGGTAACACGTAACTATAGCTCACACGGGCCAATCGACTTTCGCAAACCCCCGATACACAATGGGTTGGCTTTAGCTGTCAGCATCGTCATCACCAAGGAGTCGAGGAACAGCTTCGATTTCGGACCAGCTATAGCGAATAAGAGGGTTATTAGAGACTTTTAGCTTGTACGCTATTCCGGTAAACGGGAACGGTTTGGGCGGATTACCGTCTGGTCGGGGCGTAAACGTGAGCGGTGAAGCCGCCTGGTGTTGTAGAGCTCAACCAGACAAACGCATAGCTAAAACTGCAGTAACTCACCATATCCTGCTTCGCCACCCATGCAAATTTTTGGCAGCGGCGTAATTGTGAACACGATTACGCCACTGTCGAAAATTTACCCCAGCAGCTAAGCAGAATACAGTAATTAGCTCTGTGTTTGTGTGGTTGAGCTTTGCGCCACCAGCTGGCGCCACCGATCGGGCCGCTCACCTTGACGCCCCCGCTAAACCGGAAAACCGCCCGCGCTTGCCCGAATACCGGACACGCTAAACGTCTCTATTAGCTCGGTGGCGAGTTCTCGACGTTGTACCGTACGCCTGGCCGGGATCTCGACACCATAGCCGTTCGTCACTCACCTGACGAGGAGGCCTCACTGCCTCGGCGCTTGAGACCCCCCTGGCGGGAGTAGTCGGACACCCAGGAACCCGAGCGCCGGTGCCGCTTGCCGTGCGCCGAGGAGCGCGAACCCGAGCCGGAGTTGAGCTGCTGGCGCAGCGTCTCCAGCTCGAGCGTCAGCTCGTCGTTGCTGTCCTTCAACTCCTGCGCGCACCGAGGCGGACGCAGACAAGTACAAAGGGGGGTCAGCCGCTGTTCGAACGAGGGACGCCTCGGGCTTCAGTCAACGGTTCCGTGTCCTACACAAGTGAACTCATCCCCTTGTCTTCTAGAGTTGTCTTGCAGACAAGGACCCTTAATTATCTCCTAGACTTGTCTTACATGCAAGTGCACTTGCCCCCCCCCCCCTCCCTTGTCTTCTAGACTTGTCTTACAGACAAGTACCTTTAATTGTCTTTAATTAACCTTCGTAGCTCCTGGTGGTGGTGCCTGTCTAACGTCGGTGTTGCTTCTCTAACGTCGGCCACAGCTTCATGTGCATCTGCTATAACAAAGTGGAATGGTAGCAAATTTCTTTTGAGTAGGTCGCGCGCGCGCGTCAGCAAGTTCAGCGCCGATTCTGAGGCACACGTGGCCAGCGTCCGACTAGGCTTCGGCGTGCTAGAACGTATGAGCGCATGTACTCCCTAAAATTCGCTCTGCTACGGAATGAACTTGGCCAGGTGCGGAGAGCGTTATCGGAAGTTCCCATAGGCGCGCCTCTGACAGCGTTCCAGATATCGCACTGTTTACTTGTTGTCCCCATCGAACGGCCTCGGCATACTTTAGTAGGACAATCAAATTGTCGCAGCACCTGCTGGCCAGGCGCTGGCTCCCGACAGATCAGTGGGCGCCCGGCGATGGAGGATCGAACTACGCACCTCCCACAGGTGAGCCGGTCCCCCTATAGAGTTTCCAGCAACAACTACTGATCATGATCAGTCCAGGGATTTGTCCACTTTTTTCCTTCTCGCGGCTCGAGGCGTTCTTGTCTCCTTATCGATCACGCTTTATATTTTGAGTCCCGTTTTCTTTTTCTTCTAGGCGCACGAAGGCGAAATATGTTTCTGAGCACACGCACAATGATTAGGAGTAGCTGCATCCGAAACGGAAATGCATTGTTAAAAGGCGTTACAATTGCAAAGTAAAAAAAAAAGACGTTTGAGAAAAGAACGACGAACTCTAGGCAGATCCATGTACTAGCTAGCCATCATGTCATGCTGGCTGAACCACCATTCTTGCGGCTCCCCTTAATACTACAGCGCTGGAGTTTCCACTAGTAACAAGCGTAGGAATCTCTACGGCATGCGCCACTTATCGGTAAACGCCAAGTCAAAACAATAATTTAAAGAAGCCAAAATCAAAACAGAACGCGGCCTCGTGCTCTTACGTTTTTTTTTGTTTTTTGTTTTCTTAACGTTACAATCTGACACTTGCAACCATTAACGGCTCATACAAGGGCGCTCGTCGACTTCGGACATCATCGCTTTGTCATCAGAAAAAAAATGTTTATTCGTCGACTGATTGATGAGAAAACGCGCTGGAGCACAGGCTGGAGACACGAGGGCCGAGAAAAACAAAAAACCACAGCGTCTTTGGGCAATCATCAATCAGCGATCTCACTTCGAGGCGGCCGCGAAAAAAGGCGCCGTCTCGCACCATGCGTACACGGCGCCATCACGACGGGTGGCGAGAGCGAGAAGTGCGCAGTTGACTTGCCTTGTTCTGTTTGCGCATGACTTCGAGTTCCTGCAGGATCTTCTGGTAGTGCTCGTCGTTGAGGAACGTCTGGCCCGATTCCAAGTCCGCAATCTGAAGGGTGAAACAAAACAACAACGATAAAGTCTAAACAAAAAATAATTAGTTGTACAAGTCTTGTTCGAGTATCGCGAATAACAAGCACTTTTCGGTGTCCCCTAACTATAAAGAAACAAGTCGTACTGCAGCTTCGCTCACGTTTGTGTTGTGGCCCGGCCATCCTCCGGAGGTCGAAGACAATGCCAAAGGCTGAGGTTGGTTACAGTAAGCTCCAGAAGAGCCCGTTCGGCGTATTTCCTGCCTACCTTTGGTAGCATATACAGTAGCTCTATTCCTGCCAAGCTATTAGTGTGAACATCGGCATAGCCTCCAAATGAAAATAATCAATTGACAGTTACAAGGCGTCATTATTCGCCGATGTGAGGATCGCTAAAACGGCATCTACGCGTTCCTCTAGAAAAAAAAAAACAAAGTCGATTGATTTATTGATTGTGAAGTCACGAGGGTCCTAAGAAGTTAAGCCCGCGGCTGACGGTATCGTACAACGTGGATGCGCTTCACTTAGACGCGAAAGACGAGTTGCCGAATTCCGAAGGCCGAGTTTCGACGTGGGCAGAAGTGTCGTCTGCTCACCTTCTGCTTGAGCTGGCCGACGCTCTCGAGCTCCTTCTGCTGGCTCTCGCCCAGACGGTGGAGCTCGCGGTAGCGTTCCGAGTACTCCTGCAGTTCCAGTTCCAGACGGCAATTCTCCTGGGAACCCCGGAAGAGGCACGTTGGTCAAGCGACGCGAAGCCCCTTCCGTATGTATATGTGTTTATTCATTTCATATTCATGTGCTACCACATTATATCCTCACAAAAGTTCTTTTACGCTAAATTAAACGTTTCGTTCCATCAATTTTCAATATTAGTTCAGGAGGGATTACGTAATTAGTTTATCCTGCACATGGAAATTCAAAACGAGGGGAGGAAGGAAACTGCTCGGTCTCCGCTAGAATGCGCTGACCTGCTTCTCTGCACTGAGTACGCCGGACCCAACTGCCAGGGAGAGGCAAGAGTTCTTAAGGGAGAGCATTAGTACAGCGAACTCCCGCAAAGGTAGTTTACTTCGCTCACACTGCGAAATCGTCACAGCGTTCTATTATGGTGTGAAAACTACGCCATGCTTGCGTTTTGTGCCCAATTGGACATAGCGTACACATACTGCAAGGCGGTTGAACAGACGGAGGAAAATTTCAACAACGCGGCGAAGTTCGTCGCTGTACGGTATAGCATCCCAGGCTGAACCCGACAGACTATGAAGGCGCATCCTGTATAAATGATGCGTATGCAAAAAATGGAGGGCACAAATTGAACACGACATCCGAGCACGTGTTGCCCTCTTGCCCGACCGCGGAACGTAGTACTGGGGGAGGGGGGAGGGAGTATTCTGTAAGAGTCCATCTAGTAAACTGTCCATTTCGGCCGCTGCTGATTGGCTAGGGCCGCTCTCCTCCTCCTCTCTCCTGCAGCTGCATCCAATCAGCAGCGGCCGAAATGGATAGTTCACTAGGTAGACTTTTACAGAATACCCCCTCCAGATTGAAGACCTCTGGCGAGAACTAGACCTCTCCAGACATTCCGAAAAAAACAAAGCCAGCCCTCAATCAAGCCCCGCTACCACGTGACCGCGACCACGTGACCGCGACGCACCTGTTCGAGCGTAGCCAGCTGCGCACGCAGCCGCAGTTCTTCGGCGCGCAGAGCGGACAGCTCGTCCTCGTTGCGCTGCCGGAGCCTCGTCAGCTGGAGCGTGGTGGTCTCCCGCTCCCGCTGCAGCTCCTCGGTCACCTCGCGCAGCTGCTCCGTGTGGCGCTTCTCCAGGGTCCTGCACGGGGCGGATACATGCACGCGTATAGTCGGCATGTGTATGTATATACGGGGTGGTGTGTACCAACTGTCATGCATCAAGATTAGTAAAAAATATGCGAATGCTACGTAGCTGCACAGAACCAAGGTAAACGTTGCTTTGCCGTCGCTTAATTAGACCTACTCAAAATATATTTTTTTTGTTTTTACGTTCCACCTAATTACATAATTAGTCTTAATCAATATTATTCAGCACCACGATATTATAATTAGATGAAAAGTGTCAATGAGAAAATTGTGGAGCAACATGAGGAGGAGCAACAATGTAGAGCAACAACAACTCCCCGATACGCCTTTCTGTTGCTCAATACGGGCTACATAAAAAGTGTTTTTTTCCGAGCGTGAAGGAAGCCTGCGAATACAGCTCTTACGGCGCAACATGCGCCGTAATAAAGGTAATTAGTGACACTTCTTAGTTAGTGGTGTGTGCATTTCGATTAATCATGCAAGTAATGTCCGCCTCTTTGAGTAATCCAACTCAATGACTGGAATCATGCCACCACCTCACAAAGGGTATTTTAAGGATATCTGCGAGGTCTAAAAAAAAGAGAGACACCCTGCGTAGCACTTTACTGCGCATTGACGGTGTCACAAATGAACATATACGTGAAGACCACACAGAGCTCGCGGCTGCAGATGGACCTCCTATCTGTAACTGCACTTGATAAGTCAAAATTTATAAGAGCAGAATCATCCCTAGAAACATGTACAAAAGGACATGCATCTTTACACATAAAATAAAAACATAAGTAGAAGAAACTTCAGCAAAACGTGATCATTTGCAAACCCGTCAGAAATCTACAAATGAAAACGGTTGCACTCTAAATCAGAAGTAACATCGGTAAAGACATTCTGAGAATATAATTTTAGTTTTCCTTTGTTTTTTAATTTGAACGACGATGCCGCCACCGAGTAGACTTCTGGGGCGAGAAGTAATGCTCGAAACGCGAGCCGAACTCACAGCAGCCGGTTCTCGGAGGCCTTCTCCATCCGGGCGTGGTGCTCGTCCACTTCCTGGGCGATGAGCGCGGACCTCGCGTTGGCTTCGGCCACGTTCACTCGCAGCCGGTCGCGCTCCTCTCGAGCCTGTTCGAAGTTGGTCCTGCCAAAAAAGGAAGGTGGCAGAGAGAAAAAAGACGCGAAGGAATTTTAACGATAAAAAGACTAAGAACAAAGAAACGTTGCGCAGAAACCACCAAACGTGACCGCCGAAGTAAACGTAGCTTACACTGTTACGAGCCACAATGTTTAAGCTAAGTTAGGTTTTGTTTTAACCCCGAACTTGCTTTAGCTCACTTTTGTCCAACTTAACGTAACCAGGTAGGTAAGGTTTGGATCTAACCTAAACTCTCCAGTAATGGTTCACGAGAGCGTGAGCTCCGCTCCACTTATTTTGACGGTCACCTTCGACAGTTTTCGCACGGCTGCCCCTCCCCCGGGCGTGTCATCCAGACGCGCGGACGTGCGTGAAAAAAAAAAAGAAAACTTTGTCGTGAAAGTGCGCCTCATTTTTAGCCGTGTATATCAGTGTTACACAACAGGCAACTGCCAAAGGTGCACTCCTCTCTGCACGCGCCCTCCTCTCCCCCAACTTCCTCCCCTCACAACCACAGATCCACCTTTACCCTCTCCGCCTGGTTAACTTCCTTGCCTTTCGCTTATCTATGCCCTCTCCCTATCTCTCTACATTGCCATTTCTCTCTGAACACCTTCATCCTCACAGTCATCTCAGCATTGTAGTCTCCGCAAAAGATTCTATACATTTCTAGAAGATTCTCCCCAGATTCTACAGATTCTCCACATTTCTGCTAACTCAAAATCCTTCGCCGAACATTCACCCTATGCACGGTCCCCGTCCACTTACCACGCCATCAAAAACCCTTACGACTCCACAAACATATCTCTGATTAAAAACTTAAAAATTAATAAAGTATGACAGAAGTGACACTCAGCCAAAAAAAGCAAAAAAAGCGCCCACTCACTTGAGGTGCTTGAGCTCGTGCTGGTACGAGGCGAGCGCGAACGCGTACGTGGTGGACGCGTTTCCGGCGGCCACCGACGCCATCTCTTCTTCCAGCTGGGCCGTCAGGTCCTGGAGGCTCACCTTCAGGTTCGGGTTGAAGCCCAGTTGCTGCGCAACGACGAAGGAGAGAGAGAGAGAGAGCGAATGAAGGCTGAAACGTAATGCAGACGCTACGAAATCTGCATACATAGAGGCGCGTGGCTTGAATTTCAGACCAGCCATCAGATATTCGCTTCCTGCGATAGCAGCAAAATACGCGTTCGAGTTAAGGCGTAACACAATAAATGTTACGTCATTTCGTTATGTCCGATAATCCCTTACATCCTTGTTCTCTATATATCGAGATTTGATTGTAATGAATATCGCACAAGGCGTCCATGGCAAGCGGGTGACCGTGATACGTGCAATGAAATGACTACGCCACTGATTAAAGTAAAATAATGTCAGTAGATGTGAATCTGCCACAAGCTAAATATTTGGAAAGACGCCAACACCTATATCGATGTAGTGCCTTCCTAGTGTTGAACGCTATAAACAGATTATATATTATACATATATCTACATATTGTCACAGTCGGTAATGTGGAAAGAAGACGACGCTGATGGTGGTCTTAGAGACGACGAAGAAGTGTTTAGCGCACTCGATGCTCTACGCTTGTTGGCTCAGCCATTAAAAGCTACCTGTAAATAGACGAACGCTTCTTCCTTCCCGTAACAATATAGATTACGAATTAAGTAGGGAAAAAATTCATCGACGATTACGATAATCCCTAATAAGAAATTTGAGCGCAGCTTCAATATGTGTTTTCATTTGGCGATATACTGGTCGGCGCAGACAATTTGAATATCGCAATGCCACGCAATAAAGCAATGTCTCCTGTGCCACGTTGCAAACGCAGCTAATTGTGGCGCAACTGCCTCGCTAATCACGAGATCGCGAGAGGCAGCGCGTGGGTGACGTGTGGGCGTGATTTACAGTAGCCGCCGCCGTGGACGTAGCTACGCTCATGCAGCGCTTTGTTTCCATAAATGGTATCGGTTAACGCGCTCGCCGCATGCCTCATCGATGGCGTCATCGGTTGAACAGACGGCTAACATCGGTGAAGAGTTGTACTCTCACGCCGTATTGCAGCGGTTGTCTGCGCAGAGCCCGTCTTGCCGTGCGGCACTGCTCCTTTCTTCTCAAGCTCTCGCCCTACCCACCTCCTCCGCTTTGCTCCACGCGCTCTCATCGCTATCGCCGTCTTTCATCCGCGTTCACTTCTTCGTCGTTCGCTGTGCCAACGCCTCCTCTAGAAAGATGCCTGCGGCGTCGCTCGCTTACTCATTGTAGCTGTCGCGCCTTGAGTTGCGGTCGATTGTCAAGAGATGGCGCCACCTACTTCCCTATCTCCGCCATGGGGGCTGGGGTGGTGTGGTGTCGCGGCGATAGCGGCGGCCGCGCCGGCCGCGCTGCCATGCGGTGATGTGCGCATGCGCGCATGTGTTGCAAGTGACCACCGCAATGATCGCTAGCTACCACCTCAAGTGGAAGGAGGAAAAGGGGAAAGGTAAGGGCAGCAGGTTTTCGGCGCACGCGGCAGGCATCGTTTTCAAGGAGGCGTTGGCTGTGCTCGTTCGCTCAGTTACGCCGAGGGACGACGCCAAGCGCAGGAACGGGCGGATAAGCGCTGCGCTCTAAAACCCGCTGGGGCACCAGTGCGACGATGTGACGCCTGTTCCAGTGGCAAAAACCACAGAGGGGGTAAAAGCGCACATTTCCTTTCAATTTGCTACTGAGACAACTCAAGAACGGTAGATCACACTCTTTGCAAACCTCTGTGCGGTACACAAAGAATGAGTTCGTCAAGAGAGTGCTGTTAGGCAAAGTGTTTTTCCAGAAACAAATTTGCGCCTTCGCTATGTGTTTACTGTCCTACATTCGGAACGTAAATGAATGTCAGCGGCGACACACCCAAACTTCATTGCAATCAAGCGCTGCTTATCGCGCTTTGACGCAACATTAGAGTGACTGTTCTGCGCTTGCGTAGTGACTTCACGTATCACAGTTCTTTCATTTTCGTCTGATTACCACGGAGTGAGCTTTAAGCGTCACGACTTCTCCCCTTCGATATGCTAGTGGCAGAGCTTTCTTGTCTAATGTTCTCATTTCTGTTCTTTCTTTCCCCCCATACGTCTTATGACCAAGACGAAGCTTCAAAATCGAGAGTACGGCAGCAATCCAATCCTTCTATCACACGCCTGCCTGGAGCTGTATAAACTCTCTGTGCAGAGAGGCAACGAACATAAAAACGCTTCGGAGGCTGTCGGTAAAGGGTAAATTCGTTCGCTCCACGTGGCCTCCGCATGCTTCAATCCCCCAGAGGCGTGTTAAAAGCGAGAAACACGAAGCAAGCGACCGACTAAAGACCAAAGGCTGAAGGAAGGCTGAAGACAGACGGCAGATCCTCGAGCGTTTTCTGAAGAAGAAGACAAAAATAAATAAGAGTATACGGATGCTGCGGTGATGGCGCAGGAAAGATCCGGAACCCGGGTAAACGGCAAAACGGGAAGTCGAATTCAGCGAGCCGCCGCCTTTTTTTTCCCCTGTCCGGTTGGCCCGAGTGATCGACAGTCGGCTGTGCCAAAGAAGAGAGGATGAGAGTGTATTTCAGTCGGAGAGTGTGAGCCAGTGAGTGCGTGAGGAAGGGGGGGGGGGTGAGGTGGTTCTTGAGTCGAGACACGGCGGTGTCAGGGGCTCGTAGAGAGGCCACCTAACAGGATTATTCGTTCGCACAATTAAAAACAAAGAGCCCCGTGCCCCCTCCTATGTCTCCCCATTTCGCGCAGCTAGGCAGCGGGACAGCAGCGAGGAAAATGCCCCCAGGGATCTCTCTATTTGGCGGTGGCGGTGGGGGGGGGGTCAAGGCGGCGGTTGGGGCGCGCTAGTGGAATTCGTAGGGCGGGTGCAGTCAGGGGGGTGAGGGGGGAAGCAGGAGGAATCGCACGCACACAACCACCCTCAATAACACATGAACAAAACTACGCGTACCGTGCACACATACACACACACATCCACACACGAATCCACATGTGCGCGAAGGGATATGCAAAAACGCAGAATGAAAAGACAACGGAGGTGACGGGTAAATGCGACAAGAAAGCCAGGTAAGACGGCATGTTGGACAGGACTGAAAGGAAGCGGAGAAAGGAGCGACAGGAAGCCAGCGCGGCGCCGACCGGCGACAGAGGCGAGAGAGGCACGAGCAGTCATGCGCGAGAGAGGAGGTTTCCAAGCTCGTTCGGGTCACCCTGGCTTGCAGGCTTGCAGAGGCTAGAAGGCGCAGCTTGTAAGGCAGCTTTCCCCCAAGACGAATGCCTTCAGATCACCACAAAAGTGCATAGGTGTATAAGTTCGAAATCTTAAAAAGGAGAATTCTGAGTAGCGCGAGGTCTTCTTGCTAGCTGACCTTGGAACCTCGTTGGTCAATAATCGATAACCGCACGAGGCGTCGCTTGTCGAAAAAGAACTCTATACAACGTGGTCGTCGCGTTTTCCCCCACGCACCCGTTGGCAAATCTTCGCGCAAAAGAGGCTTTTGCGCGAGAAGCACGAAGTCGAGCGGTCGCTGCACTTCAGGAATGACGCGCCGCGTCGTTGGAAAGCGAGGGCGTCGGTCAGCGAATGCGAATGATCGCAGACTGAGCGAGTTCATTAATCTTCGCACAAAGTACCACTACACGTCTACAGAACCGCTCCCCTCCCCCTGTGCCCGCCTCCTCCCCTTCTCTTGAAAGCGCCGAAACATGCTCAATGTGCAGACTGCGTCGAACGATCCAGCCCTCAGAAAACAAAGAAACGCAGAAAGATAGTGTCTCTGCTTTTATCAATATACGCAAACTAGTGAGAAAAAAAAGAATAAATAAAGACTGGCAACCGACCGAACAGACACTGTCTAAGCCACCACCCCCCCCCGCCATCTTTTTTTTTCTCTACATTCGTTTAGTACGCTGAACAACATGGCTTAGTAACAAGCCATCTAGAGACGCCTTCTGCTGAAATGAGTCAGCTGGCCGGAACAGATCACTCGTCCATGCGTTTGTAAAACACCCGACGGCGAGTTAAGCAGCACAAGGGCACACGGTCGCCTTCGCTAATTGCTTTCCCATCAGGGCACAAAAAAAAAAGAAAAGAGAAGCAAAGAGCGCTTTGCGTGCGTTACGCCAGCCAGCGGGCGGAGTGAAGAAAGGTTGTTTTTTTCCAAGATGCATTGCCTCGGCTCACGCCGATCGTGGAAAATATGAACGGGCCAAACATAAAAAAGGAAGTGAGAGGTGTCGGAAGTCTCAGCTGCTCTCTTAAAGAAGTGCGGGGACATCACCAAATCCGCGCACTGCAGACGAAGCTATGCGGACCGCGTCAACTCGCGTAGCTGGAACGAGAACGTAGCTATAAGCGCAGGAAGCGATCGCCCAAAATCGGCCGCTGGTCTTTTGCCTGACGTTGGCAAACTTCACGCCCGAGTTGACTCGCACTTACACAGATGTAGTATACCTGCAAGCCGTTAGTCCCAATTGAATTCAGGCCATAGATGCCAGTAAAAATAGCGCGCAAGTCTGAGTATAAAGTGAGTCCCATTCAGTCGGCCCTTTAGTTAGGGAGTCCCACTGACTTAAACTAAGTACGAAGTGCAGGCGATTCCAAATGAGTCCAATGGACCGTACGCAAAGCTGAGTCCATACTTTATAGCCAGTGAATCTGGCTACGCATCGATACTATCCCTATGGGCCTCGAGCCCGTGATTCCGCAAGTCTCAGCGTGCCCGAGTGAATGACTCCGTGGTTTCCGTGAGACAGAGTTGGCTTATCAGAGTGAAATCTCGACATGTTTAAGGAATCTGAAGTCGGTGTGTTCCGACTATTGGCAAGTTTGTGTCAGCGTGAGCCCAGGCGGTGTTTTACATCTGTAAACCTGATCCTAAGTGAGTGCTAAACTTAAGTGTACACTTTGCGAGCGAGTCTGAGCGAGCTACGTTTATTTGACCGAGCGCGCGACACTATGCGTGACACCGATTTCACGGAAGCGTCAAGGACGGAATCAGCGACGTTCCCAAATGCTCACGCCGTGACACGGGTAGGCAAGTCGACTTTCTTGCAGTTTTCGTCCCGAATTGGATGGCGCGATGAGAGCAAGCTTTGACTACACTGCACGAATTTCCTGAGACGCGGATATACGAAGGCGCGTCTTGCACCAAAAAGCTGGGAGCGAAGGCGCTGGCGCGTAGCGGCGTTATGCCTGTGAAGGGGCTGGAAAGAAGGGGGGGGGGAGCTGGTGGGTGTGGGGGGGGGGCGAAGTGTTACGCAGCTGGTGCTTGCAGTTTCGGTGACAAATTACACGAAGTGCACGACGGACGGGAAAACGCGAGCGAAGAAAGGCGCACTCTGGAGGGCGTAAATTGCCGACACGGTCGCGTTCGGTTTAACTCCCACGCGAAGATAGCAGCGAAATAAAGACGGAGCGCCCCGGAAAACAAGATGCACTGTGTCGAACCACCCTACTTATGCGGCGCGAAGAGTTTTCAAGTGAGGCTAAACAGAATACAACTGACTCGGTTCAGACTGGCACAAGGCGCTCTTTCGAAGCACGTACCGTCAAACTGGGAGGATCGTGCGCTGAGGAACTTAAAACAACGCTTAATGAATGCGATATGTACCGTAGCCATCGGATGTACCAGCCATATCACGATCTCGCGCACACGTATTTTGGCAACACGATTATTAGAGTGTGGTTTTGGCACGCACAACGACATAATTAATTTCTTTTTCGACCATGGCGAGTGTTTCGCATAATCTAGATGTCTCAACAACAGTTTAAAAAAAAGGGCGAACGAAAGAAAAAAAAATATATGCGTATCCGACGCGCTGTGGGAATCGATGTAAGCGAAGCTTCGTATATGCTGTTTGCTTTCACTGACGATAATTAGCGGTGATGTTGGCGGCCAACGTGTAACTTATTCAGCTTTTAGTCCAATACGGGAGTGGTGAGCTGACGTTAAACGTTAACTTGCGTGCAGCGCTGATGTTTGTCTGCGCGGTCCACAGAACACTAAGGGTGACGTGTTTGCTCGAAGCATTGTTGCGCCTCATTGTCCGCAGTTCTTGCAACACCACGTTTCGCTGCGTAACGAAAGATGCTTCTGGTCCACGTGACGCTTCTTTCGGGCCAGGCTGTCCTTGCAACGACCAGTGCGCGCTTTGGAGCCATTTTGCTGGCGCCCGTTTAACGCGCTCCTTCTGCGTACGTGGCCAGCACGCTGTTTATACGCCAGCTCCGAGCACTCGCTTCAGGCTATAGAGACGATTGTAATGTTTACGCCATCACAGCCCAGCGCGCGCAACCTCCCACAAGCCCAGCAACTGTATCTTTTCCGCACAGGAGAGCAAGCCCAGCACGTGCCACACGCACAAGCTACGCATCCGGGCGCCGGCCGAAGATGCGCCGAGGCCAGCGCCATCTGGTGGTGTTGCGAGAAACCCAGCGACACCCGCGGCAAGACCCCATCACAGCAGCAGCGGCCGGAAAGTCGGGAGAAGAGGGAAAGAAGGCCTCGCTTTAAAAAACACACGGAAGAGCGAATAAGAAAATCCTTCAGGATATTGAAAAGAAAAGTTGTAACATTGAAGTGAACAAAAGTTCAGTTTCGCGAGTGCGCGTTCACATAATCAGTGTTCCTCTTTTTTCGTCCCCCTCTCCACATGGCTGCATAATCAGCCACCTTTGACTTCAACAAACAGTTGCAAGTAGCGCCTTGTCCTGTCTTTGTTCCTTCCTAGTGTGCGCCGTCACTGTTGGCACTTCATCCTTTGAAAAAAAGAAGACGAGATATTACTTGATGCTGGAAAAAAAGAGCGGCTCCGTGACGCGCGCGGAATAACCATACGCGAGCAGACGCGAAAGCCTCGCCGCATTTCCTTTCCACGCCGGGGCACCGAACCGGAAACACCCCGCCTGCAAAAGCATAACGCGTCGCGAAGCGCTTGCTTCGGCGCCCGCATGAGGGGCGCTTGGCGCGTCGCCGAAGGGGAACGGCGGGTTGCCGACGCGGCTGCCGAGAACAACGACTACTGCCTGTCTTTCTCGAAGTAGTAAGGGCAAGGCGCAGAAGACCAGGACTTAAGAAGAAGAACACAAAAAAAAAATTACGGGGTTTTACGTGCCAAAACCACTTTCTGATTATGAGGCACGCCGTAGTGGGGGACTCCGGAAATTTCGACCACCTGGGGTTCTTTAACGTGCACCTAAATCTAAGTACACGGGTGTTTTCGCATTTCACCCCCATCGAAATGCGGCCGCCGTGGCCGGGATTCGATCCCGCGACCTCGTGCTCAGCAGCCTAACACCATAGCCACTGAGCAACCGCGGCGGGTGAAGAAGAACACAAATGACAGGACTTCTTCTTGAGTCCTGGTCTTCTGCGCCTTGCCTTTACTGCTTCAAGCACGAACCGACTAGCCCATGCAAGAGTTTTACTATCTTTCTCCTTCGAGGGTGGATGCAGGGACGACCTCGGGGATGCGCAGCTAGGCCTAGTGCGCGGGTATACGCTGTAGAAAGGCGTCGCGGGCGCTGGCATCTTCAGTGGATCGCGGGGTTCGATGATGGCGATGCTTATTGGCATACCCTTCAAAACGGGGGTGGGGACGTTTGACTGCGTCTATCGCTATCTAGCGTTTTTATTTATTTTATTTACAGCATACTGCAGTCCGTGTGGCCCAAGCAGGAGGGGCATGGTAACAAATAAAAGTACATGTATAAAAGGCAGAATTGCAAAAATATGAAATTCAAGAAATGAAAATATATAACACGAAACAGTAATGTTAGTTAGGAAATACTAATAATATGAGTTTGAATTGATTCAGGTGAGTTCAGATGATGGAAAGGGATGAGGTTCCATTCTTCTATGGTTCGAGGAAAGAATGAAAATTTAAAGAGGTTTGTCCTGGCAACGTAAGGGGAGAGAGCGAGAAGGTGGGAATGACGGGTTTTCCTGGATGCGGAAAGTGTTATGTATGGACTAGGATCTAAAGAAAGTTTACGGTTTATCAAATAGTAGAGGAACTGCAGGCGTATTATTTTTCTCCTCGTTTGAAGGGTGTGAAAGCCATTTGTCCACAGTAATTCAGAAACAGACTCTTCTCGGCCGTATTTGGAAAAAAATAAAACGTATGGCTCTTCTTTGTATCCTTTCAAGGGCGTAAATGATCTGATCTCGATCTTACCTATCGTATTGAAAACCTCGGTCACTGTACTGTACTGTACCATACTGTACTATACGCTCATTGATTCCACAGAATGAACGGGCGCTGCCGAGCGAGCCAAATCGGTGCACAGAAAAAAACAACGGAACGTGTACGCTTCACCGGAACGTTCTTAAATTGTAACGAGCGACGAAACAAACTATATATGCCTGAACTGCCACGCAGCCACCTCTCCAAATATGCGACAGCGTACTTAAATTGTGAAGCCTCGGCAGCTGGGCACGAGCGTGGGAATTTGCACGCTCTCGTTTATCGAAGCTAACGTTTCGGTACCTAGCATCGCTTGCAAGCTTCTGCCATTTGACGTACGTACACATTTATACGGTTCAGCTAAATTCATCTTCTGCAAGCGTAGCTTTTTTTTTTTTAGCCCACTGGGTAATATACTCGGCTTCTAAGCTTGGGGTCGTAGGTTCGGAACTCACCCCCTCCAAAACTTTTCCTTTCGAATTTATTTTGTTTCCCACATTAACTTGTTCATAGGGATTGGTCTTACGTGACAGACAGACGGACAGGGTTCCTCGTTGCGTGGGTGCAGAAATGGTTACGCATTTATAAGGTAAGCGGTAGCGCATTCTTACCGCAGGTTTCACGGGTCATACATCAAAACCCGTGCGATCCTCAGGATTCGTTCCGAGTGGATATTCCTTGAAGACTCTAAGGCTACCGTTCGTAAATTGCAATACATACCATAAAGCAATTTGAAAGTTAATCAGTGCATGTTTGTTAATTAGTCAATTATGCATCGCCGCAGGAGGAACGATGATGCCTTTTTTGTTTTATTTCTGACCTGCTCGAAAACGAGCAAAAAAAGGGAAAAAAATGGACAATGCGTACAGAATGATTAATGCAACTTTACATCTGCTCCTTCAACCGTTCTGCGCTTGCTACGAAGGGCGATGCATTATCCAGAAGAAAAAAAGAAAAGGACCTCTTATTCATCGCGTCGAACACACAATGCTGCCACTTCCCTCGAAACCCCTCAGACTTCCTTTTTTTTCTTTTTTACTCCCAAATGAGCTCCACGTGCTTTCGTTCTTTCTTTTATTCTTTTCGCTCCTTTTGGGAAGCCATGTCTCGGGGAGACTACTTAGCAGTGAGCGAGCAGGGACCAAGCAAAAAAAAAAGAAGAAAAGGAAGTTTTGTTTGCAGAAGAAAAGCGGCTTCATAAGCGAGCAGACGACGTACCCCTTTTCTCCCCATTATAGCTCGGGTTCGCCGGATGAAGAAAAGAATGATTTGGAGTTGGCGGTAAAGACGTGTGCAGACTATATTATAAGAGGAGAAACATGCGACAGCTTTATAAACACTCAAGGAACTCAAAGGAAAAAAGAACAATAAGATTCGGATGCGTCTCCAAGGGAGAAGACATATGGAGGTGAGACGGCCATATTGAGACAGCGTGGCGTTGTGAAAAAGGCTCTCTGGCGAGTTTGCACAAAAGGACCGTAATGTGTCTCAATTCTGTCGCGACTCCAGGAAACTCGCATTCATACGGCTCATGCAGAATATATGAGGCATATTCACCACGTCGTTCGTTGACAGAGAAAGCGAGAAAAAAAGTGAGCTGAAAATTTCGCATCAAGAGATAAACGCCATATAGGGGGCGAACTTCGTCGAGTTTTCCGGATGTTACGATTGTGGGCGGACAACTGCGCAATGACGAAGTTTTCCACAGAAGGACGGGAAATGTGTCGCAACTTTGTCGCATTCATGCGATTCGTAGAATACGAGGCGCACACTCCCCGTCGCCCACCCAGTGAGAGAAAAAAGAAACGTGCAAAATCCCTAAACTACCTTATTTATAAATACCTTATTTCCAGGTCCACCCGTATATATTGAACGCGCCGAGAAATAGAAACTATATATATATATATATATATATATATATATATATATATATATATATATATATATATATATATATATATATATATATATATGTTGAATTACATTATAGGTCCACCCATTTCCTATTGAAAAAGAAACACGAAAATATTTGAAAATGATAACACCATTATTTACAGAAAGCTAGCGACTACTCAATCTCGCTAGTCGGCGCCACATTGCTGCATCCCCGTCACAACTTCCCCAGAAGTTGTCCTCGTCGTATGCTTCGCAGGCGTCCTTCACACCCAAAACGATGTCGTCCTGGGTGCCTTCGGGTGCACTCCATACGCCGGGCTTCTTAAACGTAGCCTGAATCATCTCTGGACTGGCATTACGTCGGGCGCGACGGAGGAAGCTCGTTTGCTCTGTACTTTTGATAGCTTTGTTAGCGATCGAGTACGCGTCAAGATTCTTTGCTCAGAAGTACAGGTCCACAGCTCATTTTTGGGTAACATTTGTGTTCGAGTTATATTCGACTAAATACGGCATGTACCGCCTAAATAGACAAACGGAACTGGAAGACCAATTTTGTTAGGTTTCATTGATATCTCGTCGGTTAGGCGCAATCGGTATGGTATCGTCAATATATTAAGACTGTCATGCAAGCGCGAATATGCTAGTGGAACAGACTGAAGCGCGTCGAAAATGTATCGATGCATTCGAAGGTTAACGCGATTTGCGAACGCGTTTCGCAGAACGAAATGTACGTGCGCACGATACGTTGGTATACAACTTCGAGAAATAGCTTAGCCCACCAAAGCCGAAGGAACAATCTCTCATTTTACGGGATGTCGAGTGTACGTCTCTCTTCTTGGGAGGTGTTTTATTCCATTAAATTACCCGAGGTTTTGAATAATCGGGTTTCACGCGTCAGAACCACGATCTGATTTTGAGGCACGCTGTAGTGGAGGACTCGAGAATAATTTCAACCACCTTGGATTCTTTAACGTACACCCAAATATCTGAGTACATCGAGTTCTTTGCGTTTCGCCAACTCTATTTACTGTCTTATTCGTGGCACGATTATGAAACCGGCGCGCGATGGAGCCAAATCAACGCTTAATTATAGAGTAGTAGCTCAAAGAAAAAAGATTAAATTATGGGGTTTTTCATGCCAAAACCACTTTCTGATGATTATGCGCACCGTATATATATATATATATATATATATATATATATATATATATATATATATATATATATATATATATATATATATATATATATATATATATATATATATATATATATATATATATATATATATATATATATATATATGTATAAACATGCTCTCTACCGCGTGACCAGCTGCCCACACTTGACATACATAACCTGCTTTTCTATTTTTTTTAATTTGACCCTCCTAATCTTGACGCATTATCATCAAATCGCCTAGCAAGAACACCGACGGCAGTCGATACAGGAGGACACATTGTTTCGCTTACTCGGTGAGCACCGCAGGCGAGTGTGTTTTCAGTGCAACTCCCGCCTCCATGTGCAGCAGTGAAGTGGATTGAAGGAAAGCGGGGGCGTCACGGTGACGAAACGCCAAAGGACGGCAGTGTTGCGAAAACTGGCCCGCGAGCTGCTCCTTCTGTGAGTCGGTGTCACATACCGTCGAGGATTGAGCAAACTTCAAAGGAGTCGCGTCAGAGAGAACCATACGCAAACGAAGTCGATAACGAAAGAGAAAGTTGGCTATTTCTTTTTTTTTTTCCAAGAGCGTTCAGCCGTCACTTATTCGGCAGATTGTGCATCGCGATTGATATCGCAATGCACAATTGCAATATCAACATTAATCGAACGATCATGTTTTCAACTTTCCAGTAATGTTGGAAAGCACTGCATTTTGCCGTATCTTTTGTACCAGACTTCAAAATGCCACTAACTCTTCTTCGTTTTAAGCCTTTGATTTTGTAAACCCTCTCACACAATGTGAGGGTCTGTAAGGTATACTAAATAAGTAAATAAATAAATAAATAAATAAATAAATAAATAAATAAATAAATAAATAAATAAATAAATGCGGGTGGATCGGCCACTCTTGAAGCCAGTAACTGACAAAGCAGATGATCTTTAACACAGCCCATACGCACAGTACGCGGGCGTTTTGCATGAAGTAGGTAATACATAGAGAGCGTCCGAGATAATAAAAAACTGCAAAGTGAGCAGCACTTCTACGAGCTGGGCAGCTTCACCATCCCTCCTCGCCATGCACGAAACAGGGTACGCAGACAGCGTTCCAGTACGGTACCGACAAGCGTGCTTCGCCGCATATACAGGCTCCGTGCGGAGAAGCAGGAACTGTATGAAACGGTGCGTCGTGTTTATATGCGCGATGCGTACGCAGCAAAAAAAACTTGGCAACCAATTTCGAATGCCCAAGCCTTGTCAGGAAAGCACACTACGCATCCTATAGACCATTACAACGATCACGCACACACACACACACACACACTATGGTGCGGGCTAACAGACACACAGACGCCGAGACCCGCAAAGCCAGTAATAAAATCGCCTCCCTACAATACGGTAATTTGTTTCAGACGCAGGCAACTCGAGAGCTGGCCGGACACTTGACAGTTTCAAGGAAAATGTGGCTTCCGTAATGGCGTTCTAATCAGTTCGCAGGCCAGCCATTTCATATAAAGGATGAGTTCGTCAGATCTGAAACAAAACCTAACTATAAGCCATCTTTTCACAGTTCTAAACTAATCCTAGATACCACGTAGCTGCGAAGGGATGGTAAGTGAGAGAGAAGCGAAAGTAAAGGATCGGCAGCTCGTTCGTAAGAAGTTGACCGCCTATCGCTCCCAGGCAGGCCGGCACGCAGCCAGGACGGCATCGAAAAAAAAAACATTCTACAACGCGCCACCGATAAGACAAAGGAGCTCTAGAACAAGGACAGAAAAGTGCAACGTAGGAAAAGGAGAAAAAAGAAAAAGCAAGAACGAGAAGGACGAATGCCCGAGGAAGACGCAAAAAACAAAAAGAATAAAAAGAAACATTAAGGACAAGCGGCGCCACCGACCGCTGAGAAACGAGGCCAGACCTAACGAGGCAAGCAAACACTTGGAACGCGCCCTGCGCCACACACGACCGTTTCTCCCTAATCTCGCCCACAGGGCTAGCGCGTCCCTCCTCGCGAAAGGCAACAAACGGCATCGCATTAAAGCTGTCCCTTGCAACGCGACAAACGGGAAACAAGAAATGGGGAAAAGGGGAAAGGGGGAGGAGAAGAGGGCGAGAGAAAGATAAACGGGCGGTAGTTAAGAAGCTTTGACGGGCGTGGCGAAGGGCAAGACCCGAAAAAAAAGAAGCCATATCTAGAAAACAAAGAAGGATAAGAAAGGGAGAAGGTAGTAAGTGAGCAAGCCTTCCTTCCCCAGACTGCTTCGGTACAGCGAGAGAGGTACAGCACAGCCCACCCGTAAACTTGGCAACCGCACAACGCAGCGCCCTCTTTTGGCCCGCCGGGCAGGCCGCTCTCCCGGATCTGTATTCTCTTCCCTCTTTGTCCCACAGAAAACTCGCTCAATTTCTTCCAGCCTCTCCCGTTCTTTTCCCAACCCTGTACACATGGGACGACGGTTTCCTTAACCCAGCTCTTTGTCTTACTGAGTGCGCGGTCGCTCGAGCTCGGGAACAAGGCTTCGCCAAGTCACCGATCCCCGTTTCCCTCTTTCTTTCCACGAAGCCCTAAGCCTACGCGACCTCAACAGCCTACCAATGCCAGCAAAATCTCCCGCAAGAAGAACACTCTCGAACGGCCTTACGCTGAACGCGCGCCCTGCCTCGTTGCCTCTGTTCTGTAAAACCTTCCTCATACCTTCTGGGTAAAAAGGAAAGAAAAAGGGAGTGAAAGGAAGGTTCGCGCATATGTCAGGCTAGGGTGAGACAACCGGCATCGCACTGCAGCGCCCCCTCCGACCTTTTCCTCGCTCCCCACTCCCGAAAACTCCCTCCTAATTTGAGGGTCACATATCTTGCTCGCTCACAAAGGAGGGAAGGGTCGACCCGGGCTTTCCCCAATGTCCCGCGTCCCTTTCTTACTTGCTTTTCGTTTCCCTAGCGTCCTTTTTTAGCCCTGCAATGCCTGGCCGGGTGAACAAGCCGGACTCGCAAATCGAATAAGAGCGGCGCGCTCGTAAAGCACGTTCCCAGGCAGACAGAAAGAAAAAAAAGTTAAATGAAATAGTGCAAAGAAACGAAAACATAAAGAAAAAAGGAACGAACAAAGAAATGAACAAAGAAATATTCGTGAAGGAGACTCCTTGCGGCGTGATCGTATTTAACGTGGAGAGAGGGAGTGACATAAGGAAGAAGGGGAGTAAAGAGGCCTAGTGAACTGCAGTAGAGAGTGTATTTTAGTGGGTTACCGAAACACGCAGCATAAGTCGAGCACCGCAGCCGGTTGCATGCTGCAGGCGGATTACAGCTGTAATCCGTCTCCCGTTGAGCGGCGAAACTCGAGAAGGGAGCAAAAGGAAGAAAGGGAACAGGCGTTGAAGCTTTAAAGCGATGTGCGCTTGGCGGGTCGTCGGTACCGTGACGGTAATTGGACGATTGGTAACCATCACAGGCAATGACTTCAGGGCTATTCTTTAGCGCAAATGGGAGGTTAGACGACTGCAAGAGATGGAACCAAAGGGCTGCTACCAGGCTTCCATCGCACCTGTCAGTTCACTGTCACGACTGTTGTTACTTTCCAACTTTTTAATGCGAAAGCATTATATGTCCCATGAGGCGGACTATCCGGCGTTCGTTGTTATCGGCTGAGGGTACGAAAAACCACGTGACCAAGAGATGACGTCCCCTTCCCGGTGCTGGTCCTGCTGCGGCAAGCACTGCGAAATCTCACGGTGAACAGCCACGGCGTCGGACTTGGCCTACTTCCAAAATTGGATTAAGCTTTGGATTAACCTAACTTGTTTAGGTTCTTCTTTTAAGAGAGAGAAAAAAAGAAACCCAATAGTCGAGAGATGTTGGCTGTTGTAAGCGTCACCCGCTACTACATTTCGCATACAGTGAATTCGCAAGGGAAAGATGCACAAGTGCAAATCACCCAATCTTTAGAATTCACTAGTATATGGGCACAAAGTTCATGAAGCGCAAGCAGAACGTGTAACGGAAGGAATAAAAACGACAGGAGTCCCATAAAGCCCCATAAGCACACGCAAAGCTGGATTACGTAACGACACATGAAGTGGGGTCAATGAATTACCAACGAAGTCAGCCCACACAAAAGCACTAGTGCTTTCAAGGACTTACTGGCTCTGAATGAATATATCTAAGAACACTAGCGGTCGTCTTAGCAATAGGCTGGATTGTTGTCTGTCAATGTAAGGCTCGAGTCCTCGAATCTGATGCTCTTAAACTTCCTTCTCACCTTCTCTTTTTCTCCTTTATCATGTCAAGGTTGCTTGAGTCCCTCAAAAATTTCAGAAATTTTGCCAAGGTAATTTAGTGGCTATTTACGTCATTATAGAACCCTTGCACTGTATCTAGAGCTCCAAGAAAAAGAGAGTATCTGCGTTTTTGTTAGGCTGATTGAAAACTCGGCGAATTTAGCGGCCTCCTCATTAAGAAGTACGAACATGTTTGGAACACATATATAGTGCCTGTTTTTTCTTTATTTCTCTCTTTGTTTCGTGTTATTCCTCCAGCCCGTAAAAACCGCCTTGACTGTACCTAAGAAATTAACCTTCAATTACAGCGATATACCATGCAAATTTTGACTTTTCTCGTTTATAACAAAAGCATACCATAAATTTCGGATTTCCATGGTGTTGTGGATTTGACATCACGAACTTGATGGCAGTCGAATGACGTGCACCTTAATTATTATACTGGCAGTTAACAGTGCAGCCCTTGATGCATGCAATCAGCCGTTTATTATTTATAGAGAGCATCAGGGTCCGCATTCTTAACAAAATGTTCTTGCGCTAGAACTACTCCAAAGAGCAGGAGTCGAAAAATCGCAATGTTAGACATATTATGAAGATATGGCGGCCAGCTAGTAGGAAACATGCTTCACCAGAATAAATGATTCGGGAATTCGGCCCTGTCTTGTAACCAGATCACACGGCCCCGCCGTTAAAAGGCGAGAGTCGGCAATCGATGAATGCACTTTCCGTTCGGCCCAGCTTCAAGTATTTCGTACTTCAGGCCGCTAGTTTGCAAAACCCTCCACTCCTCTCCCAGCCCACTCCTCTCCAGCACAGTGATCAAAGCGCCCACTATTTCATCCACCCCATTTAAAGAGGACCAAGCAAGAAAAAAAGATCTCAGTTCGACAATATAGCTCAATTCCCTAGCGTGAAATGATAATCCTGAAACTGTATAGAAAGTCTCGTTCGGCAACGCTACAGTTTCAACGTAAAATACATTCGCTTAACTTTAACCTGAAAACAAAATAAACGGGGAACAACACAAAAGAAAACGAAAAGAAAACGTCATATACCACGAAAGAAACTTGAAATCCTTCGTTACGAAACAAGAAAAATCATTAAACAATTCGAGAGTTCGCGAACCATGTTACCGCTTCGCCAGTTTGGCTTAACTACCAGAATAGAAAGTGCGACGTTAAATTGCTCATTCGTTTTATTGTATTTCGTTCGGCCAAGTTCGGCGCGCCAGCAATTCTCCACCAGCCGCTGCATTTTAATACCGGCTATGCCTACAGCCGGGGATTATGAAATACGCAAAGAAAGAAAGAAAGAAAGAAAGAAAGAAAGAAAGAAAGAAAGAAAGAAAGAAAGGAAGAGAGAAAGAAAGAAAGAAAGAAAGAAAGAAAGAAAGAAAGAAAGAAAGAAAGAAAGAAAGAAAGAAAGAAAGAAAGAAAGAAAGAAAGAAAGAAAGAAAGAAAGAAAGGTAAGGTATTTTTAGGAAGAGCGCCATCCGAGCTCGGCTTGGATAGAACACAAGAAAGGAGCCACAGTTAACGGCTCCTGCTGGACGAGAATATGGCGGGTCACCGTGCCTGCTAATTTTATTAGACAAAAGATTTACTGGACCTACTGCATCTCAATAAAGACTGGTCTTGCGTAGTACGGCGGTAGAATTGCGTAACCCCTGAAAAATACCCGTCTAAAGCCCAGGAAATGAGATTCTGTTGCATTTAAAGGGACAATAGGCATACAAATTAAAGCAACCTTAGACCAATTACGCATTCTTCCAAAACGACCTTTTTCGTTCATTCCGTGGTAAGAGGTTTATTAGTAGAAGATTAAATGAAGGCCAAGCTTCCATTTCTAGCTGGCGTCCAGATCCACGCCCGAGCAACGGCTGCTTTCCGAGTAGGAAAAACGTGTATCTCGAAGGAGATGACTTTGCTAGCTTCATACGCCGGAAGTGACTGTGGAGACAGAAATACGTCGCGGCCACCGCATTTTAGACGCCACCTAATGAATTCCGCGCCGGAGCCGCAGCGTCGGTAACACAGTGGGACGTCACAGATTTCAAGGCATTTCATCGTACTTAGAACGTTCTTAGCACGCCAGAAGATATCATAGCTTTCACTAGAGGTTGAGTCTGGTTTCCTTCGACTGGAATTAAGTGCACCTTTGCCGAAGAAACAGTTATCGAGACTGCAATAGACGCTGGCCAAAACTGCGTCAAAATTTACGATTCCACGGTGCGCTTGAGGGGAGGGGTTGGGGGGAGGCACGGAGCGGTGTCGCCCCTCGCCTTCAACTCTTGCGTCTTTCCTGGCTTAACAAGCGTGCTCTCACGTTAAGAGCGGCTCTTTCGCTATTGCATGTGCATACACTCTTAGAAAAATTTACACCCTTTGGGGCGTATCTTGTCCCACAACAATAATCGTCATCTGTCTAGCCCGCGTTTCCTTTAACGCTGCGAGCCTGGCACTTCCCAGTCACGAACGGCATGCGCGTTATCAGTGTGACGCAGCTTCTCGACAGGAAAGTAGCGAGCGCCGAGCTTTCAAGAAAGGAAACGCATGCAAGGCAGATGACGATTATTGTTGTGGGACAAATATACACCCCAAAGGGTGCAACCGTTTTAAGAGTGTAATTTGACTGGTTATCAAGTTGAGCTTGATATTGCTCGTTAGTGTCTATGTTTAGGCTGATCACCGTTTGTTGTTCATGATAGTTAACGCGCAGGCAGGAACGGCCCGATGTGGTTAGGCTCAAAGTAGGACAAGTTTTCTGTCGCGCGAGATTTATTACGAGGGCACAACAAGCAGGGAAAACTTTGGGAAGAAAGCTGTGCAAATAGTTCTACATACATTTGAATATTTTTAACGCGCCAAGAGAAGGATGAGTGACAGGTTACCGAAATGGTAAAACAACAGCGGGATGTCATCATACTGTCGTTTTTGTCCTTTGCCATGTTCTTAAACAGAAGGAGAAATTACTCTAACGAGAAAAACCACCAGCAAAATAAAAAAGGAAGCGAAGGCGGATATAGTAAAACAGAAAAAAACCAACTCTTGATTACGAAGGGGCGAAGTACCGCGCACTTTTTCAGATCTTCTTAAGCTAAGTAAGTTTAGCACACACAAAGTCCGCACGCATGGTGCGGAAAGCAAACCAGGAAGCTTTTAGCATCAAAGACTCGCGCGAAGGAGCGGCGCCGAGTTTGAAGCCGCGGAACAAAGTATCCCAGTTAAGAGAAGAAAGAGCCAATGCGAATAGAATTTCCCAAACAAAACAAAACGTGATAATGGAATTGAAGTCGTAGCCGAATGTAGATCCTATCTGACCGAGTAGAGTTCTCGAAAGGCCTCGAAGACGGAAGCGAAAGGGGATAGGTCATAGTAGAACCTGATTGATACGTTTTCCTAGGATCAACAAGAAAAAAAATAAAACAAAAGGGAACGCATGATACGCGAAAGCGTCACCTCCGATAACCATTGCAGCAGAACTGCAGATGACGCAGAAGGCCGCTCTTATACAGCATTTTATTTGAAGTTGAATATAAAGCCAACAAAACCTTGAAAGCCTTCCAAATAAAGCTCGCTATCGATCCTCGGCAGCTAGACAGAACGTTAAACGTTACTTTTGCAGCGGTCGTAGTGTTTAGTCCCGCCTAATGAAGTCTGTGATTGCCATCTGGCGCATCCGCCAAATTTCCCATAATGACGGCCTCCCTACGAGCATTCTAAAATCGCTTTCAGTTTCCGCGCACCAGCGCCTGCCGAAGTAACCGGCCAAGACATCGAAGGCAGCGACACGTCGTGGTCAACGTAAGCGCCACCAACGGACTACGTCGCGTCGACGGTGCGCTCTCACAGTGTTTGGACGTAACAACCGGAGAGTGAAACGTAACAACGGGGAAGGGAAACGTAACAAAAGGGGAAGCCATTGAACACGACCCTATGGGTCGTGTTTAAACGGTGCCGAGGCTTTAGAACGTAAGGTCAGGGAAAACGCAATAAGCAGAACGTATCGGCGTGGGTATATACTTTCGTTAAACAGCTTGTTCTGCCGCGGCATTGATTGTCCAGCTAATAGTTTTGGTGTGGGGATGTTGGGTATGCTGCTCACCTCGGCTACCCGACCCCGACATGTCACGACACGTACGTGCAGAAGATGTGATTTGCAGGAGAACGTGCAAACGCACAGCATCCTCTGCATCTGCGTGTTGTTGTTTTGTGCGCGTTTCTTATCAACTACGGAGCGCAACTTGGCTTCCGTGTTACATAACTTGCTAGCCTACGCGCTACTATTCACAGGACGTATAAGTTAGTTCTCACGCCCTTCGGAAGAGTGTGAGTTATAGACCAATTTGGTACCACTGAATATATACCCTTAAGGGTGTAAATATTGTTACGTAAGAAGACGCAAATGAAAAGCTATATACAAGTATATTTACAACGTAATACGCCGCACTTGGCCAAGAGGCAACAACCCGCGCTAGCCTCCAAACGTCGTCGTCGTCTTCTTACTGCTCGCCTCTTCGTCATCGGTAATACTATTCCGTAGCACTACCCCCGGCGGCAAAAGCGCCGTCCCGGAGCGACTAAAGGCCGGACTTGGAAACAGTGTAGTAGGCCTTGAGCCTACTGACGTGCACGACATCACTAGGTGCCACAGTAGATGACGAGGTTGAGCTCACAGGGGCAATTTCGTACGTCACAGGCGTCACCTGGCGCAGCACGCGGTAGGGCCCTGTGTATCGCGAAAGGAGCTTTTGTGAAAGTCCGACGTGACGAGAGGGCGACCACAAGAGCACGAGCGCACCAGGCGAAAACTGTACGTCACGGTGGCGGGCGTTGTACTGACGCTGCTGAGTGGTTTGCGAGTCCGTCAGTCGAGCACGGGCAAGCTGGCGTGCATGGTCGGCGAGAGCGATGGCGTCGCGCGCATACTCGCTTGTTGAGATCGAAGCAGGAGGAAGTGCCGTGTCAAGGGGCAAGGTCGGTTCGCGACCGTAGAGCAGATAAAAGGGAGAAAATCCGGCGGTGTCGTGCCGGGAAGAATTATAAGCGAATGTGACGTAAGGAAGGGCGATGTCCCAGTCGTGGTGGTCCTTGGAAACGTACTTTGACAGCATATCGGTAAGAGTACGGTTTAACCGCTCTGTCAGGCCATTGGTTTGGGGATGGTATGAGGTAGTCAGCTTGTGTTGAGTGGAGCAGGAACGTACAATGTCGGCGATAACTTTCGAGAGGAAGTTACGACCACGGTCAGTGAGCAGCTGTCGCGGGGCACCAAGAAGTAAGATAATGTCACGCAAGAGAAAGTCCGCGACGTCAGTGGCGCAACTGGTAGGGAGAGCCCGCGTGATAGCGTATCGGGTGGCGTAATCAGTTGCGACGGCTACCCATTTGTTCCCAGAGGATGACGTGGGAAAGGGACCGAGGAGGTCTAATCCAATACGAAAGAACGGTTCCACAGGGACAGTGATCGGCTGGAGATGACCGGCAGGTAGTACCTGAGGTGTTTTCCGACGCTGGCAGGTATCACAGGCAGCAACATAGTGTCGGACGGAGCGAGCGAGACCAGGCCAATAGAAGCGGCGGCGGACGCGGTCGTACGTGCGAGTCACGCCAAGATGTCCTGCAGTAGGTGCGTCATGCATCTCAAAGAGCACCGTCTGTCGTAGATGTTTTGGCACGACAAGAAGAAGATCAGATCCGTCAGGGAGGAAGTTCCTTCGGTACAGAATGCCGCCCTGGAGGACATATCGGCGAACGGATGCGTCGGTAGGTGTAGAGCGCAGACGCTCGATGAGTACTCGCAGCGATAGATCTCGGTACTGCTCATCGGCGATGTTAGCGAAGGCAGACACAGAGAAAATGCCGTCGGCGGTACTACTGTCGGCGTCGTCAGGCTCGTCTACCGGGTAGCGAGACAGGCAGTCAGCGTCCTTGTGTAGTCGGCCAGATTTGTAGGTGACAGAGAACGAATATTCTTGGAGGCGTAAGGCCCAGCGACCAAGTCTTCCTGAAGGGTCTTTCAATGAGCATAACCAACAAAGCGCGTGATGGTCTGTGATAACGGAAAAGGGTCGGCCATATAAGTATGGGCGGAACTTCGCAACCGCCCAAACTAGGGCCAGACACTCACGCTCAGTGATGGAATAGTTGCGCTCCGCAGGTGAGAGGAGCCTGCTGGCGTAAGCGATAACACGGTCGGTGCCGCGCTGGCGTTGTGCCAGAACTGCGCCAATTCCGTGACCGCTGGCATCAGTACGAACTTCGGTAGGCGCAGAAGGATCGAAATGGGCCAGAAAGGGAGGCGTTGTGAGAACGTCGATTAGATGCGAGAATGCAGAGGCCTCGTTATCGCCCCACAGGAAAGAGGCGTCTTTTTTCAAAAGCTCGGTTAGTGGTCGTGCTATGGCCGCGAAATTTTTCACGAAACGGCGGAAGTAGGAACAAAGGCCGATGAAGCTGCGCACATCCTTGATACACTTCGGAACAGGGAAGTGCGTAACAGCAAGGATCTTGCCTGGGTCCGGTTGCACTCCTTTCGCGTCAACGAGATGCCCAAGGACGGTAATCTGGCGACGGCCGAATTGGCACTTCGATGCGTTCAGTTGCAGACCGGCGCGACGAAAAACGTCCAGGACTGCCGAGAGGCGCTCGAGGTGCGTAGCGAACGTTGGGGAGAATACTATGACGTCGTCCAAGTAGCACAGGCATGTGGACCATTTGAAACCGTGAAGAAGGGAGTCCATCATGCGTTCAAAAGTGGCAGGAGCGTTACATAGACCAAACGGCATCACTTTGAATTGATAAAGACCGTCCGGAGTTACAAAAGCAGTCTTCTCGCGGTCGAGATCGTCCACGGCAATCTGCCAGTAGCCGGAGCGGAGGTCAATAGAAGAGAAGTAGCGAGCACCATGGAGGCAGTCAAGGGCGTCATCGATCCGAGGTAGGGGATACACGTCCTTTTTGGTAACCCTGTTAAGGTGCCGATAATCCACGCAAAAGCGCCATGAGCCATCCTTCTTTTTTACCAGTACAACCGGTGACGCCCATGGACTACATGACGGTTCTATGATGTTATTGGCAAGCATTTTGCGAACTTCAGCGTGAATAACTTGACGCTCAACCGGTGACACTCGATACGGGCGGCGATGAATAGGAGGGGCATCGCCGGTATTAATGCGATGTTTAACAGTTGTAGTTTCGGCCAAAGGACGATCGTTAAAGTCAAAAATATCGTTGTAGGAAAACAGAACGCGGTAGAGCTCACGAGCGTGCTCGGACGGCATGTCGGGCGCAATCATTTTCTGTAAGTCGGCGATGGTGCAAGTTGTCGACTGAGATGGTAGAGGAGGATCGGCTGAATTGCTGTCTACCTCAATAGACGCTATTGAGTGATCTTCGAATGAGCAAAGCTGGGCCAGAGACATCCCGCGTGGCAGCACTTGTGTCGTCAAGCCAAAATTGACCACTGGCAGGCAGACGCAATTAGCCGTAACAGATAAAACGGTATGAGGTACCGTGATCCCGCGTGTAAGGAGGACGTCTTGTATAGGAGCCGCGATATAGTGACCGTCGGGCACTGGTGGGGATGACACTAGGTCAACGTAAGTCAGTGCCGTAGGTGGCAAGCGAACAAAGTCGACCGAACTGAGGCGACTGGGGTGTGGTTCAGCGGGATCCAGAACAGGCAGGTCAAGGCGGAGAGTACTGGCGGAACAATCAATGAGAGCAGAATGTTCGGAGAGGAAGTCTAAGCCGAGGATGATGTCGTGGGGACAGTGGGCGATGACTGTGAATAGCACGACTGTTGAGCGATCGGCGAAGGAGACGCGGGCGGCACACATACCAATTACGGGGGCTGTTCCGCCATCGGCGACACGGACAACAAGCGTCGTGGCGGGCGTGATTATTTTTTTCAGGCGGGTACGAAAGTCCGCGCTCATTACCGACAAATGCGCCCCAGTGTCTATAAGAGCAGATACAGGAACACCGTCGACTTGCACGTCAAGAAGGTTCAGATGAGTGGGCAACGTCAGTGGAGGATTTGGCGGCATAGGGAGCAATGCAGCGTCACCTCGAGGCGCTGCATCATTTAGTTTTCCGGCTGGGAGCGGCGTCCGAAGGGAGTCGGCGAAAAGGAGCGACGGGGCTGGGGAGAGCGAGATTGGCGTCCTTGGGGCGAAGGTGAACGAGAATAGGGGCGGTTCGGCGCAGGAGAGTCAGTGGCGGCATTATCGGAGCGTGCGGCATAAGGACGAGAACGGTCACCCGAGGGGCGAGAATAGGCAGTATAAGCAGACCGGGTCGGGGAAGTCCAGCGACTTCGACAGTGCCGAGAAATGTGCCCGATGCGACAGCAGTGAAAACAAATGGGCTTGTCGTCAGCAGTGCGCCATTCAGCTGGGTTGCGGAAACGTGGTGGGTAAGAAGATGCGGGACGGGGCGGAATCGAAGAAGCCGGATGGGTATCAGGGTGATGGGCCGAGCAGATGGTGTGAAGGCCCATGTTTTCGAACTCCTGGCGGACAACTGCCTGGATCAGGGAAACCGTGACTGCCGGTGCGTTGGTGGGGCTGGAGTCGAAGGCAGCCGGATAGGCGGCCTCAATCTCACGCCGAACGATCTTGGTAATATCGCCGGTGTTGTTGGGACCAGGAGCGTCGGCACAGGAAGAAGTCGCAGGGGTGATGGGCAAACGGGCAAACTGCTGATCGATACGTCTGCTTTTAGCGAGTTCCAGGCGGCGGCACTCTGTGATAACAGCATCCACCGTCGCGACGTTGTTGAATACGAGCAAGTTGAAGGCGTCATCGGCAATGCCTTTGAGGATGTGGGATACCTTGTCTGACTCAGGCATGTGTGCATCAACTTTGCGGCACAGAGCCAAGACGTCCTGAATGTACGTGACATAGGGCTCTGTTGACGTCTGTACACGGCCGGAAAGCGCCTTCTGCGCGGCAAGTTTGTGACCATAGGGGTTGCCGAACAAGTCTCGGAGCTTTTGCTTGAACGAATCCCAACTGGTGAGCTCGTCTTCGTGCGTCCGAAACCAAACTCGAGGTGTGCCACCGAGGTAAAAGACTACGTTGGCGAGCATGATAGTAGGGTCCCACCGGTTATTGCGGCTGACGTGTTCGTACAGGCTGATCCAGACGTCGACGTCGTCCCCATCTTTGCCCGAGAATACGCCAGGATCACGAGGAGCAGGGAGAGTGATGTAGGTCGTCGAAGTGGCAGCAGGTGTCGGAGGCGGCTGAGTCGAGTTGTCATCGCCGGGAGCCATGAAGCTAGGCTCGACGTACCGTCCACTGCGAAGCTCCGTGACGAGGTACAGGATACCCCGCACCTCCACCAGATATGTTACGTAAGAAGACGCAAATGAAAAGCTATATACAAGTATATTTACAACGTAATACGCCGCACTTGGCCAAGAGGCAACAACCCGCGCTAGCCTCCAAACGTCGTCGTCGTCTTCTTCTGCTCGCCTCTTCGTCATCGGTAATACTATTCCGTAGCAATATATACCCTTATATATATAATATAATATATACCCTTAAGTGTTAACGTACGTTAACCTACAGCGTAGGGCTGCGCCACCGGCCGTATTATATTTCATTTCGCCCCCGCCGAGGTCGTCTGTCACCACCTTTGGGCTTTTCAAGGCCACCGCACGAAAATCGCTGTGGAACTCCTCGCATAAGCTTCGCTGTAGTATATTTCCGATATTGTAACGCGCGGTCGATCTTTGTCTCGTCGGGTTTTGGAACGCTGCTTCCGAGCAATGCGAAGAACAGCACCAAGAACAAGATTACTTAACCCTTGCAGTGCCCAACGTATCATATCAATGGCGGCGATAAATTTGACACTTCAAGATGAGCTTCACTCGCAGAGCCCATGGCTGCGTTTTTGATATGTTGGGGTGACATTTCGTCAGTGGATAGTTCAACTAACCAATACTTAATCCAAGCTTTCTATACTAAATCAGCTATAATTAGTCAAACAACATTTCATTGTTCTCGTTTGCTGTATTAATATGCATTCGCA